>NW_026000327.1:1712928-1715168 GCF_001458135.2 Marmota marmota marmota
ACCCATGAGAAATCAGTACTCATGAGAAGTCAGTACCCATGAGAACTCAGTGTTCACAATGCCTTCTGGGGAACTGAGGCAGCATGAAGACCCTCTTCCAATCCAGATTCTTGTCACCAAGTCACAAAGATGTCAGGCATGTCACTCAGAGTAACAGGCATGAGTTTACTGGAGGGATAAGAAAGGGAAAGAGACACTCTCAAGGGAGACAGAGTGCTCTCAGAGAGGACGGGGACAGGGTGGCCCCTCCTGCACTCCAGGGTGTGTGTGTGTGTGTGATCTACCATGTTCAGCACTTCATTATGGTCACCTCCGAGCTAAAGCACTTTATTCCTGGGATCCCAACGGGGAGGGGCTGGGAGGTAGCTCGGGTCTGATTTAATCAGGCAACTTCCGAAGGATCCCTCTTGGAGCCCAGTTGTTCTTTCATCTGACTTGAAAGACTTGAGTTTCTGGAGACGATGAGGATGGTGCTCTGAGCCAGAACGGCGTGGGTGGGAATTCCAAGCCCCGCTTTGTAGCTGGGCTGGGAGTGGGGCTCTAACATCCTGTGAAGCAAGACCAGAGGGCACGCTGCCGAAGCCACACCAGGAAACCCGTGGCCAAGCGGGGAGGGAGGGGTGGGGACGGGCAGAGAGGGGGAGAGAGAGGTGGACTGCTGCGTCCCAGATGAAACAGAGCACGTCTCCATTCCTGGGCGTGGTACTTGCTCCAGAGTGTGCAGCCTAGAAAACGATAGTTTAATGTGCTCGGACCTAATGATGAGTTCGTTTGAAGTTCCGACCATAGAAGAAGTTAATAAATAAGGAGGGGACTTTGTGAACACTCTGGTCTCTCAGCTGCACGAGAGAGAGAAAGAAAGAAACTAATTTTCTTTTAAGACAAAAAAAAAAAAATCAAATTGTCGCTTGGCTGAAAATCTTCTCCATATTGTCTTGTTGAAGTTTATATTACATTTTTCTTAAAATAACATTTTTCGACTGCTTTGGCTACTAAAGAAAACGTGAGTTTGCTTTTTCCTTATCATGTCAAAGCATAAACAAGAGGACGTGTCGCCCTGGTCAGAGCCCACAAGGAAATGGTTCTCGACTTTTGGATAAGGATGTGAACGAAATGATGGTCAACCACTCTGGAAAGCACTATGGAGATTCCTCAGAAAACTTGGAACACAACCACCATGTGACCCAGCTATCCCACGCCTCTGTATATACCCAAGGGACTTAGAGTCAGCATACTATAGTGACAACAGCCACATCAATGTGTGTAGTAGCACAATTCACAATAGCTAAGCTATGGAAGCAACGTAGGTGCCCTTCAACAGATGAGCGGATTATGAAAATGTGGTATATATACACAATGGAGTATTATTCAGCCATAAAGAAGAGTGAAATTATGTCATTGGCTGGTAAAATGGATGGAACTGGAGACTATTACGCTAAGTGAAATAATTCGGTTCCCCAAAATAACAAAGGTCAAATGTTCTCTCTGATATGTGCATGTTAACACACAATAAGGGTCGTGGAGGGAAGGACAGAAGTTCAATAGATTAGACAAAGGAGAATGAAGGGGAGGGATGGGAACAGGAAAGACAGTGGAATGAATCGTGTTCACATATGAAGACACAGCCAGTGAAACTCCACCTCGTGTACTTAATAAACTACCAAATGGACCCTACCCAAGCGGCCACCTGTTAGAGTCTGTAAACAAGTCAAAATAACACCTGGCATTTTGCCAGGGGAATGTTAAAGTTCGTAAACAAGTCTGGATGGTGCCTGGCAAAATGTCAGAGGGAGTGGTTTGAGAAGTAACAAAACCGAGCCATTAAGTGTGGAAATTCCTTATTGGTTGACTGATGTATCTAGTTTATGCTAATTAGATAAGCTGTGTGGAATGTATAAATACTGCTCCTGTCCTGCAATAAACGGCTCCTACTCCTGCTGTATCAACGTACACAAGTTATTCGTCACCCCCCGGTTATTTTGCCCAGCCAGCCGGGCTGCGGCAGATGGTGGCCCGTTACGGGGAGCCCCGGGACACTCGGGGGTAAGTGACGAAAAAAAGCTGCCCGTCCACAGATAGGACGGGAGCAAATCTGCTCGTCCCTAGGCAGATAGGGAGAGAGGAAAAATGACCATTTCGAGAAAATGGAGAAGATTGATACAGTATGTTTGTGTCTTGTTTTGTCTCAGTGTATTGTATTGTTTTTGTGATGAAAATATGGAAGGGGTGAGAAGTAAATT
>NW_026000327.1:1722016-1796041 GCF_001458135.2 Marmota marmota marmota
TCATGAGAAGTCAGTACCCATGAGAACTCAGTATTCACAAGAAGACAGTACCTGTGAGAAGTCAGTACTCAGAGAAGTCAGTACTCACTAGAAGACAGTACCCACGAGAAGTCAGCACCCATGAGAATTCAGTATTCATGAGAAGTCAGTACCCATGAGAACTCAGTATTCACAAGAAGACAGTACCCATGAGAAGTCAGCACTAATGAGAACTCAGTATTCATGAGAAGTCAGCACCCATGAGAACTCAGTACCCATGAGAAGTCAGCACCCATGAGAACTCAGTACCCATGAGAAGTCCGTACCCTCTTTCTTCCCAGACCCATCTGAATGGGCCCATCACTGTTGTTTCAGTAGCTCTTGGCTGTTCAACAGATTCCACGGGGATGCTGCACAAAGCCCTTTCAGTTACTATGACAGCTACTCCAGAGACTTGCTCGCTGCTTCACAAGGGCCTTCTGAAACTTCCATTCCCTTACGGGGTTGCGTGACTCAGGGTGGGAACCTCACGCGCGCGCTGGCCAGGCAGTGGGAAATCTACTTGGAAGCAGATGGGCTTCTTAAAAAGACTGACTTTAAATAGAACCAGGAACATGCCAACATGTCATTTCAGTTGGCCATAGGAATAGCACCACTCTAACACTTTCCCTCCGCCCCATCTGGCCTCGAGCCTCATCTTTTTTGGGGGGAGCTCTTTGGGTTCTGCCTGGGAAAGTTTCAAGGGCATGTTTTCCCATTCTGTAAATTGAGGCCCACGGACCACGGGGTGGCAAGCAAGAGGAGGATTTAGTTCTGCTCCTCAGAGATGGTTTTTTAAAAAAATCACTCTTAGAGAAATGTTCCTCTAGGAAGAAGTCGGGATGCTGGAATTGACTGAGGGGGCGAAGTCCATTATTCATGCCTCTGGCTCTCAAGCTGAACCTCAAACCAATGAGGCATCCCATTAAGGTGAATGTTCCTTCCTTGTCGTGATGTGCTAGCTCACTCTAGCCCTGAAAGCATCACCCCAATGGACTATGGACCAAAACCTCCAAAACTGTAAGCCCAACGAAACCTGTCCTTCTTACAAGTTGGTTACCCTAGGTAATTTGTCACAGTATCAGAAAACTGACCGACTCACTCACTATGTACATCTTTGGAGGGATTTACCCTGAGAAAGCCCTGCGTGGGGATTCATGTTACACGCTCAAGGGAAAGTGGTCTGTCCTCTCTGGACCTCAGTATGACAGCCTTCCTCTCAACCCTCAAGGGCTCTGTGGAAGCTGCTAAAATATGCAGTCAGGGGTTCTAGAAATACGTTTTCTTTCGAAACTTGCACAAATGTGGTTATAACATCAACATCAGGTTTCGGCAGAGAAAAATACCCCCGACAATTTTTCAAACTTAGCACATTACTTCATTAAAAAAAAATTTCCCATCTTGTCTTTTACCATATGGAGGAATAATTTTAAGAGATGGTTCAATTATAGCACACCATGGAGTACAAACTAGTCTTTTTTTTTTTTTTTTTTTTGTAAAGAATCGTGTTATTTTTATTTTGGCCTCTTTCAGAAGTGGAAATTCTATTCAAATAAATTTATGAGACCCACCAAATCCAATGATAGTCTTTTTTTTTTTTTTTGGTAGTGGGGATTGAACCCAGGGGGACCTTACCTCTGAGCTACATCTCTAGCACTTTGCCTACTGGGAGAACAAGAGGCCCCAAACGCTTTCTCCAGCTGTGAGCTATGAGAGACACTTCCCGTGGCTGCAGTGAGGACTTGAAGCTGGTACTGGGCATGTGTTGTCGGGTTACGTCCGTGGGCAGCCCGGTGCACCCAGGAGCTACAGGTTGGAGTCTGTGGTTTAAGCCTGCTTCATCGAGACAGTGATGGATCCCCAGTGACCTGGTTTGATCAAGCTCCTGAGTCGGGTCTGGTGTGATGAGAGCTATATTGTTGGAATTTACTTTTTGTTTCTGTAAATCCAGTCAATGATGTTCATTTTCCAATTCCACAGCCACTAACTTCACGTGCCTACTGAACACCTGAGATGTGGTTGGCTCAATCGAGATGTGCTCTAAGTGTAAAACACACACTGGATTGCAGACTTAGTCTGCATTATTATATTAATTACATTATATTGATTACACGTTGACATCATGATATTTTAGATGCACTGGGTATCTCAGTCTATTTGAGCTCTGCTATGGTTTGAACATAACCTCCAAAAACTCATGGGTTGGAACTTTAATTCCTCAATATGACAGTAGTGACAGGTGGGCCTTAGTGCAGTACTGTGTTTCCACAGGCCCAAATCAAAAAGGCCAAATATCCATGGGCCAAACCCTCTGAAACTATGAGCCAAAACAAAGATGTTTTCCTTTTAAGTTGATTATCTCTGGCATTTTGTCACAGTAACTGAAAGCTGTAACACAGGCAGAATCTCAGGAATAGATTGATGCCTTTCCAAGGGGATGGGTTATTTACCATGGGGGTTTGTTCCCCTTTTATTTATTCTGCTTATACCCACTGGCCCTTCTGGTATTCCACCATGCCAAGAAGCAGCCTGAGGCACTTATAGGAGTCAAGATGATGTAGCCACTCAGCCTTAAGACTTCCTAGCCTCAAGGCCTTAACTCTATTTGTGAGTCAGGAGCCCCAATGACCTGATGACTTTGTAAGGGCTTCCCCTTCTCTACCTTTACATTGGCTATTAAGTTCCAATACCTGGACTCGGGAGGACACACACTAAAACCATAGCATTGTGACGGTAACATGTGCTACGATGATTACTTTCACTGATTTCTCCTAGGAAGTGTATAACACATGAGTGGACTTTATCTGCAATCCTCAGTCTATTGGACAACACTGGTTTAATCCATTTTGAATTTATTTTGAAGGTAACATGGAGGGTTTGGGGGGATTAGCAAGGATGGTGGAATGTGACGGACATCATTATCCAAAGTCCTTGTATGAAGACATGAATCGGTGTCAACCTACTTTATCTACAACCAGAGATATGAAAAACTGTGCTGTGTATGTGTAATAAGGATTGGAATGCATTCTGCTGTCATTTATTTTTTTTAAAAAAAATCAATTAAAAAAAACTTAGGCTATAACAAATTTCTAAAACTCAAGTTGGTTGACACCAAGTTTGACCTTCAGGCTTTGAAAAAGGTGCTTCTAAGTCAGAGGTAATGTGAATGACATGAACACCCTAAGTCCAAGGTCGAGTTAATACGGCACGTGGCCACCTCCAAACTTCTTTATCCCATGCACTTTACTGGTGAGGTTTTAGCCAGGACAGAGACGTTATTACCTTTCAAACGTATACAATTACTTTATGTACTTCTTATTCCCAGAATATTACAGCCAGCAGCTTAGAAGTCAGCTGAAATTCTTTTTTTTTTCAAATTTATTCAAAATTTGCTTTATGAAGTTTTTATGGGTGGATAATATTTATACACAGTCATGGGATAGTTTGCAATAAATTCATGTATGCACATAGCATATTTTTTTTCTGCTTCAATTCTTTTTTAACATTTATTAATTTTTGATCAATTTTTATTATTAAAATCAGAGTCCTCTTCCAAAGGGGACTCTGACCAGTGACTCTCTCAGTGGTTTCTGAGTCTTCAGTCCTGGGCTGGGGCTGCCTGATTGGTCCCTCTGCTCTGTAGCACCAGCTTCTTGGACTGGTTCCTCCACCTCTCCAGGCTGTAGACAGCCACCGTGGAACTATCCAGCTTCTGCTTGTGTAAGCCCATCTAATATATCCCCTCTTTATGATCATATATGACATATATTCCAAGTAGGGCTCACTTGCAGAAGCAAAAGACTAGTTAAGAAAAATGAAGGCATATGACTTCCAAATATCACAAATGTTGGTTTTCCTCTTGCATTCTCCTGGGTAACTCACTTGGGAGGACATAGTGGCCATGTTGGGAGGAGGCTCAAGCAGCCCCGTAAGAGACTCATGTGATGAAGAACGGCAACCTCAGGCCAGCGTCTACGTTAGTGAGTTATCCTGCCAGAGCCCCAGATCCTCCAGCACCACAGAGCCTTCAGAGGCTAAAACCCCAGTGGACAACACGATTTCCACTGCCTCAAAGACTTGGGCCTCAGTGGCCCAGCTAGGTCATCTGCAAACTCCGGCCTCATGGAGACTGTAGAAGACATGTTGACTGCTTTAACTTGCTGTTAGGAGAATATGTTGGATATTAACAGATGACTATATTACTGTCAGTTTTATCAAATAAGAATCATTCTATAACATTTTTTTTTTAATTTAAAACAAACAAAAAATATAAACCTCACCCCTCCGTCCCTTACCCGACACTATTTTTTTCTTGAGAGCTTCCCCACTGATACCTTTGATACCCTGTTGATGTGGTTGCATGTAAGACATTTGAGTGTGCTCTCCTGTATTTTTTTTTTAAGACTCAAGGGTGAACAGAAGCAAAATTTTAAAAAGACCATGTAAGTTCTTGAGAGCCTGATACCTCTTTGTAATTCTTCATAGTACTTGAACCACTGACAAATCATTTCAGGCTACAAAGGTCTCTTAGAGATAAATTAGCCCAATTTCCCTTTCAAATGCTTGGAAGCCCAATCTATTAACAATCTCTTCCAGGATTCACCCAATCTACACTTAAACATGTGTTCTCTCATTAGCCTGACTCATTTGTGGACTTTCCTAAATTTAAGGACAAAGTCACTTATGCTTGGGTCCTTGGGTCATGCTGAAATATGCAGATACATTACAGGGGTCCTTGAGCCACAGAGATGGTTTATTCATGCTGTGAAATTTTATAGAGAAGGAATGGGAAATTATTAGGGCTTTACTACTCAGTGAAGTTATTAGGTATTTCAAGACCCAATGTATCAGAAGATAATTGCTTGCATTCCATTAACACTGATGCCTGCAACTTGTACACCTGAGCCTTCCACCTTCTTTATAGAGACATACATGATAAGGAGAACCCAGGTGGTGCTGCCCAGTTCTCAGCCCTCTTCTTCTCTCCTGCTGTTGAGGTCTCTCTGCAGGTCCAGGTGGGCTGGTCCCGGTGGTTACCCTAGACCTCAGGCTGGAGGATTGGGGGAGACCTGCTTCAAGGCTGAGGTCCCCCTCAAGTGGCTTTGTTCCCCTGATCAACCTGTTCTATCAGTCACCATCTTACCTTCTTACCGATGGCCACATTTTTCACATTTTGGAGTCCACAGTCAGTGTCTTATTGATCTTTATAACTCAAAAATCTCAAAATATAAACTCAAAATCTCGCAGAGTGCATAGTACATTAGCATCTATTAAATGTGTATTGAAGTACACTGAATTAATATTTAAGAGTCACTATGAATATCTTTGATAGTTATCTGATACTATTAAGAAATTTATTCCCCCAATTATCAATAAGAAAGAGCGTCCTCTAATTTTTAAATACCAATCTATGCATAATCTATGCATAAATTTCAATCTATTAAAGAATCATTTACCTGGAGATTTCTTTGCATTTTAAGAAAATAAAAGACTTAGTCAGCCTCCAACCCAAGATATCCTGTGGATGCCTTCAATTGCAGAAAATACTGAATTCCAAATATGCCATTTTTGGAGTTTTTACCCTAGACATGACATCTTTAAGCATATGCTATGCACTGTGGGCATAACTTGTACTTTGAGGTGAGACAGAAAAGCCAGGCCAAATTTCTTTTCCTTCTCTGTGATTTCAGGGGTAGATTTGTTCTTACCAAAGGTCTTAGGAACCTCAGCATATTTTTAAAATTTTTTCTCTATAAGGTTGAGACCTTTTATCTCTTTACTTAAAGGATAAAGTAACAGCTTCCGCTTGGTATATTGAAATGGCCATCATCAGTACTCTTATGTTTCGGGTAAGTCAAATAAAGGTTGCTTGAAGATACGTACTGGGATATCACAACCACCAATTTGATAACTGAGAGGGCTATTAAATAACTAACAGGCAGGTAGCATATACTACATGGATACACTTGATAAAGGAATGAGTCACCTCCAATGATGTACAGAGGGGAACAGCACACAAAATTTTATCATGCTATTCAAGATGCATACATTTTATGTTATGAATTACTTTTTCCTGGAATTGTCCATTTAATATTTTTGGACTTCCATTGATGGTGGCTAATTGAAACTGTGGAAAGCCAAAGTGCAGGTAAGGGTGGACTAATGCAATGACCTGAGAAGCTTGTTTGATTTTTTCTCCTCTTTGAAAGCCTTTCGGGTAGTTTATTTGCATAAATGTTTGAGTGCACTTTAATGCTTATGCAAATGATTATCAGACTTATTAATCTTGGATTTATCATAAATGTGAAATACTTACAAAGAGAAAATTTAACTAGAACTGGTTATCCAAAACCCCAACCAAAATTAAAACGAAAGGCTTTTAAAAAGTGAGTTTTATCGATAGAATACTCTCACTCAACTCCCGCACTGTAAGACCCATAAAAATGGGCCATAACAGATATCAAGTGTTTGGAGGGGTGGGGGAATAGTTACCAGCCTACACCATGAGAGTGAACTCTGCAGGAAGGTGGTTATGAATTGGAATTCAATCCATCAGAACTTAAGTGTACGTAGTCATTAGTTAAACTACATGTTTATCAACTTGGGTTCATTCAGAGACTTGGAGTAGCCAGCTATGAAAATTGGGTGAAGACAAATGTTATGTGTCAAGAAATAGAACTAGACTGAGCCACCCAAACCAGCACACACCGAGCTGACAACTCATGTAGCTGATGGTGTCCACGTCTGCAGGGGTCAGGTCCGCATGCACCTGTGAGCTCCGGAATGACCGGTGTAGCTAATTTCAGGGCCATTTCACAGATGAGGAGGACGTGGAATGTAAGTGATGTTGAATAGCAGACCCAGAGACAAACAGCCTGTTAAGGGATGCGGGTGGGTCTTGAAGCCTGATTCTGTTCGACTAAATGGGGTGTGAGCTCCTGACGGTCCGTAAAGTTAAGAAAGAGTTCTAGGGGGCTGGGGGTGCAGTTCAGGGGTACAGTGCTTGCTCAGCATGCAGGAGGCCCTGGGTCCAATCCTAGTGCCCCCCCCCAAAAAAAAACATGAAAAAATGGGGGAAAAGTAGTAGCTCCTGCTTGTAAGCATAGTTTTATTATGTTCACAGCTTGATGAATGGCCGTTAGTCATTCTCTTCAAGACCAGTGACGGATTCTAACAGAATAAAGTCGGACAGAAGAACAAATTATACTGCTAAGTACGGCAATATTTTATATCAACATGCCATCTCCTCCCTCTTGGTAAGTGGGCTTGCTAATTACGTATTGTAACACTCTACCCTCCTAACACACGGGCTTATAATCAGTGCTTAGCTGAGACTCAAAGGAAACAGGATTTACATTAGTTTTATGTCAGTTCTGTATGAATCATATAGACCCCAGCTGCGATCAAAATGAGATACAAATTATCATATTAAATTTAGGGATGAGATGGCCAGTATTTAAATAAGTAAGTAAGTAAATAAATAAATAAATAATAAAAATATAAATATATATGAAAAAGGTATTTTTAAACCCATTCTGTGTCTTTTATTCTTCCATATAAATTTTAGGACTGCTTTTTTTTTTTTTCCTAGTTCTGTGAAGAATATTATTGGTATTTTGATGGGGATGGCATTGAATCTGTAGGTCATTTACGTAGGATGGCCATCTTGATAATATTGATTCTGCCTATCCAAGAACATGGGAGGTCTTTCCATCTTCTAAATTCTTCAGTTTCTTTATTTACTGTTATCATTTTCATTGTAGAGGTGTCTTCCCTTCCTTGGTTAGATTATTCTCATGCATTTTTGTTTTTTTGTACCAGAGATGGAAACCAGACACACTTCACCACAGAGCCACATCCCTAGTCCATTTGTATTTTGAGACGGGATCTCCCTAAGTTGCTGAGGCGGGCTTTGAACTTGCGATCCTCCTGCCTTAGCCACTGGAGCCTCTGGGGTCACAGGCGTGCATCACTCAGGCCAGTGGGTGCTAGGTTGTGTTTCAAATTTTGAAGAAGCAAGTACACATCATTGCCCTCTTTGGTTTTCAACAGAAAACAATTGCACCTGTCAGCTCAGAGTACACGGAACACTTCATGAGCCAGTTTGATCTCCACCAGTCACCTGCACACATCTCCCGATCTTAAGGAGGTTTGACTCTTCAGGGAGCTCAAAGGCACAGAGGAACTTCCCTGAGGGCATCTCCCCACCGTCTTTCAGCCAAGTACCTCATTTACTTATGCGGCTCTTTTATTGGCTACTCCCAACCACCTCCCAAGCTGGTTAAAAGCGGGTAGGTTCTGATTTCTCACTGCTCAGTGTGTTTTTCTCTGCCTATCATCTCCCTTTATGTACCTCACATATTTAGCCCTCTGCTAGAGATGTAAAACGGTGACACAAATGTTCAGAATGTAACAATTCATGTAACACAAATGTTAAAATTGATGTTGTAAAAGGTATATTTGCTAAACCTGAGGCCAACGTCATTCCAAATGGACAAAAATTGAAAGCATACCCTCTAAAAACTGGAACAGGACAGGGATGTCCTTTTTCATCACTCTGGAAAGCAGGATGGAGATTCCTCAGGGAACTTGGAATGGAACCACCATGTGACCAAGCTATCCCACCCCTCAACAAATACCCAGAGGACTCGAAATGAGCACACTACAGGGACACAGCCACATCAATGTTTATAGCAGCTCAATTCACAAGAGCTAAACTGTGGAACCAATCCAGGTGCCTTTCAACAGATGGATAAAGAAAATGTGGTACATATACACAATGGAATATTACTCAGTCATAAAGAAGAACAAAATTATGGCTTTTGCTGGTAAATGGATGGAACTGGAGAATATCAAACTAAATGAAATAGCCAAAGGCCAAATGTTTGCTCTGATGTGTGGATGTTAATTCACAATAAGGGGGAGCTAGGGAATAACAGAAGTACTTTGGGTTAGAAAAAGGGGAAGGAAGGGAAGGGAGAGGGAATGGGAATAGGAAAGATAGTAGAATGAATTGGACTTTACTATGTGCAGATATGATTACACAAGCAAAGTAATTCTACATCACGTACAACCAGAAGTATGAGACGTTATACTCCATCTATGTCAGAATACCTTCCATTGTCATGTACACCTAATTAGGACAAATAATAAAAAAAAATGTATTGAACATTCGATCTTGCCTGGGTACTACGTCAAGAGCTCAGAGCCAGGTGGGATTCCAAGATAAAATAGAAGACATCAAATTAAATTTCAGGAAAAACAACTACTTTAAAAATACAAGGACAATTCAAATATTGTCTGGGATATACTTATGCTAAGACATACAAGCATTTGCTATAATTTGGGTCCTGAATATCCCCTAAGGTCTATGTATCAAAGGCTTGGTTCTCAGGATAGTTTTATTAGCAGGTAGAACTTGTGGGGCTTAGTGAGAGGACTTCAGTCACTGGGAGTGTGTCCTATTGGGTATTGTGGGACCTGGGTCCCCTCCTTTCTCTCCTCAGCTTCTTTGAAATGCGGTGAGTGGTTTAGTTCCACCATATGTTTCTGCCCTGAGGTGCCACCTCATCGCAGGCCCAAAGCAAAGAGAGGCAGCCAATCATGGACTGAGAACTTCAAAACTGTGAGCGAAAATAAATCTTTGCTTTTTATGTTTATCTCGGGTATTGTGTTACAGTGCTGGAAAGCTGACTGGGATGTCACTGTAGACCTGAAATCTGAACTGGGATAAGTCCCTTCTTTTTGTTTGCCGTTTTGGAAGAAGTAGACCCAGTGCCTGCTGGAATCCCAGTGTTGTAGTTAGCTTTATGCCGCTGTGACCTAAAGACTCGACAGGAACAATTAAATGAGAAAAGTTTATTTGGACTCATGGTTTCTGGGGTTCAGTCCACGGCTGGCCGACTCCATGGCTCTGGCCCAAGAGCATCTTGTGAGAAGAGCACCCAGCACAGCACTGAACCACCATGTGCAACCACTCCTGAGGTCCAGGTGGACCTGGGCTCACTTGTGAGCAGGACTCATTGAGGGTGTCCGCTGTAGGGTGGCCCGTGTGGGTGTCTTTGCACATCAGTATATAATCCATAGATAGGCTATAGATACACAGCTATTGATCTCATCATTTCCGTTTCCCTGAAGAACCCTCATACAACAGGAGGTCTGCCTCGGACAAGTACCGCCTTGGTGTGTGTGTGTGTGTCTAGAACACCCACAAAAATACAAAGAGACTCACGGGGAAGGTGTTTTAAACTTCAGACCAGCTGTTCTTGTAGAGGAGTTCACCCATTCAGCTATTTCAGCCTCAGGACGCTTATTCTGCCAAATATTTGTTGATTTTTGGACTCACAGACAACAGGGACCTCAGACGTTCAATAACCAATAGCACAGGGTACCCCGAGATCAGATGGGAGCGGCTTGCACGGGAACAGCTTGCGTTATACACAACATGTACACCCGTCCTGGGGTGTCCAGGGAGGACTATCCTGGGACTGCACATGTCCAGGACTGTGCACCTCATCTCAGATCTCACAATGGGCGATTAAGTGCAAATGAGTAACTAACTCAAGACTTGAACACATAAGTGTGGCGTGTCGCTGCTTCCCGCTCCCAAATTTGGCTGGGCTGGATTGAAATGTGTTAACGTGTTCAATATATTCATGTCTAAAAATAGGAGTGAGAGAAATGGACGCATCATCCACAAGACACTTTACTTGGGGACCAATGCAGACTTGCACGCTTCGTACCCCGATCGTTTCTAAACAGCTGGCTCGGATTAGACACCATCAAAGGCATTTATTAATAACAAACTCATTGTCAAACTTGATGGATTAGCTGGGCTTTGTTTGTGTTTTCATTTATCCAATCATTTCTGCGGTTGGGGGAGAACGGACAGATGCCTAAATACTGCTGCGGGTTCAGCGATGATAGTCCTACATTAAATCAAGGCTTTTCCATATGTCCAGGGCATAAAGCTACCATAGGCTATGCAGATGGATCTCTTCTGTTCTAGATACACAGGAAAAGCTTTGACTTCCGAAATCCCCTTCTGCTTGTCAGAAAGGAGCTTGAGGCAGGGGCTGGTGCAAGGGCGTTTGCATAACTCCACCCTGACTCCACCTCCAGCCCAACCTCGGGCTCCTGCCCAGTATAGATCTGAACACTCCACAGCAAAGGGTGCTCTGCGCTCTGCAGACAGCCTGCAAGGTCCATTTTCTTTCAAGTGTGTGATCCTTACTTTCCCAAATAAGTCTCTGCTTGTGCCTAGTTCCCCTCTTGGGGAATGCCTTGGACCCTCCTCCAGTGACAACAGTGTGACCAAGTCTA
Source organism: Marmota marmota marmota (assembly GCF_001458135.2). NCBI lineage: Eukaryota > Metazoa > Chordata > Mammalia > Rodentia > Sciuridae > Marmota > Marmota marmota. The sequence continues at coordinate 1,733,357 of NW_026000327.1, forward strand.
AGTAAGTTTACCAATAATTGGGAACAACTCCAGTGTTTCTTAGCAGGAATGGCTGAACCAACTACAGGAAGCCACACTATTAATAATGTGCATCTGCACAAATGTCTGGTCTTTATATAGGGATACGGAAAGAGGGTAGCGCCTGTTTCTGTTTGCAAGAAACTAGTGAAATTAGTTATGTGTAGTGGAGGACCCTGAGGCTGATGGAGCACAGAGGAGACAGGAGGTGGAGCGAAGTACTCATAAAGTTTTCTTATTTTTAATTCATTGTGTTTTCTTTTCTGTCTGGGCTTGTATTGTGATTTAAGTAATTGTCCCCTGAAAGCTGACTTGTTGAAGACTTGGTTGCCAGGCTGTGGTACCACTTGAAATGTTTGGGGCTTGGTGGAAGGAGGCTAGGTCATTGGGGGCGGGGCCTGGTGGAAGGGGACAAGGTCAATGGGGGCATGTCCTTGAAGATAATATTAGAACCTTGGCCCCTTTCTCTCTGTTTCCTGGCCACTATGAAGTGACAGCTTTGCTCCACCACCCACATCCCACCATGATGTTCTGCCTCTCCACAGCTCCAAAGTCATGGGACGAGCAACCATGGTCACAGACAAACAGGGAAATATCTCAAACGTATCTGTTGCTTTCCTCCCTTTCCTGTCTCACATTTCTGTGTAGCCGTCACTTCACCTATCACCACACAAAGCTCACCAGAAAAAAGCAAATAAATAAAAACACAACCCCCCCCCAAACTGCCTTTTCATTACTTTAAGCTCAATATATTAATGTATTTTTATTTTTCAATAGCTTCCTAGAAAATATTTGCAAAATCCTTATATTTTTTCTTCATCTTTTCTACTAATTGGTGCTCTTAGTATTGCAATGTGTCAGAAATATATATGTATGTGTGTGTGTGTGTGTGTGTGTGTGTGTGTGTGTTTGTGTGTATACACAAACATACATCACCTGATAGTGTATTTTTTACTTTTATTTCAAAAATGCAAGTAAAGTCTTTTTTTAATGTAAGCATGCTTTATTAGTGCATTTATTTAAATACAGATGATAGGGAGCAAACATCGCTTTGTCATTCCAAACTGAAATTACTGTTTGCCACTTAGTATAAACAATATGCATATTTATTTAGTCTGATAAGAGAAATCACTAGGGTGAAATCAAGAGATAATATGAATCAAATTCCAGCATATTCAATTTGCATGCTTGAAAAATAAAAACCTGCTCAGAATACTGACTAGAATAGGAAACCATTCATAAAACTAATGGGCGCATTTTAATGGAAATAGGAAGTGATAAATTTCTTTAATGCATTTAGATATTCTAATTATCAGGCCAGGTCTTTCTTTCCTTTTTTTTTAAATAGTAATCTTTAATTGAAATTTATTTTTGAGAATTATTTAATTCTACTTTCATTTTTAAACTTATTTTAATTAGGTATATATGACAGCAGAACGCATTTTGATGCATTGTACACAATTGTAGCACAACTTTGTATTTTTATGGTAGTATATGATGTAGTGCCACACCATACGTGCAGTCATACATGTACCTAGGGTAATGATGTCCATCTCATTCCACCATCTTTCCTACCCCTATGTCCCCTCCCTACCCCTCCCTCTCCTGTGCCCCATCAAAATTCTTTCATTTTTCCCAGGACTCCCCCACCCCACATTATGAATCAGCATCCACTTATCAGAGAGAACATTCAGACTTTGTTTTTTGGGGATTGGCTTACTTCACTTAGCATGATATTCTCCAACTCCATCCATTTACCAAAATGCAAGTAATATCTTAATTTTACTAGAGTACATCCTTCCTCATGTTTTTCAATATAAATAGTTTCCCCATTAATTTAATAAGTGATAAACAATTCAGGAACAAATAATTAATTTTAAAAATATTGGTAGAGGTTATTCTTTTACTCTTGGCTTCACATAGTTTTAAAGACTATTTTATTTCACTGTGTAACCATGTCTGCAATTTACTTCTTTTTCTTTAAGAGACAGGGTCTTGCTATATAGGTCAGGCTGGCCTCCGACTACTGACTGGAGCAAGCTTCCTGCCTCAGCCTCCCCAGTAGCTGAGAGGATACAAGTCACCCCGGCACCTGGCTTATGAGTTTTTGAAATTTAATTTTGCATTTACCTTTGTAACATAATGAATGAATCTTTGGATGACAACAATTGTGTGTCTTTATGGTATACAATGTGATATTCTGATACATACATGTATTGTAGAAAGATTTGATCTGATTATTGACCTGTCCAAAACCCTCATGGTCATGACTTGAGACAGATCTGTGGGTCAAACTGGCAGACCTGTTAACGTGATGAAAACGTGTTTTGTACTGTGAATTCCACGGAACACGCAGAGGTGTCCAGCTGTTAAGTGGGACTGGCAACCCCAGCAAGTCATTTCACTGTAGCTATGGACACTCTTGGTACATAGTAACGGCCTCTTTTACTTATTATTATTATTATTATTATTATTATTATTAGGTACTGGGGATTCTTATTATCACCATTAGTTACCAAGGATGGAACCCAGGGGTGCTCTACCACTGAGCTATAGCCTTAGCCCATCTTACTTTTTATTTTGAGACAAAGCCTCACTAAATCACTGAGGCTGGCCTTGAATCTGCAGTCCTCCTGCCTTGGCCTCCCAAGTGTCTGGGAATCCAGGTGTGTGTGCCACCACATCTGGCTTGACCTTCTACTTTTTAAATAGTCCTCTTTAGGAAATGTCTTCAACATCACTTAGAAGACAATCAATTTTATGTTTAGTAGAGTGAGAAAAATTCCCTCTTACTTTATTTTAAGCCTTTCTTTAAAAAGTTGTTCACCCCTGTGCCAAGATGAGCATAATTCATTTTTTCAAGGGAAGATTCTGACTTTCATCCCTGAGACAATTTGAAATGGATCATGCCAGAAACTCAGGGTGCAAGTTCACCGTCCCTGACAGAGCCTCAGATCATTTCTTTGCTCATCAACTGCTCCTGCCTTATTACAGCCAGAAGTGTTCCACCATTCCATGGGTCTGCTTCCCTTCCTTGTTGGGTTTAAAACTCCCTAAGCATAAAATTAATTTAGCATAATGTCATGCTTCATTGAATGCATTATATTTGTTTTCTTCTGAGGAAGGTAAAGAAAACAGAGGGAGAGAAGGAACTTTAATGATTGTACTTTGATAGAGAATCACAATTGAATGCTCACATATTTTTCTAAAGGGGTCTTCAATGCTTAGAGCAGATTCTTAAAATGTAGTTCATCTGAACAATAAAGGAATATTAACAATTCGGAATGCTCTTTTATTTGCTTTCAAAAACTTTGTATGTTCCTTGACGCTGAATGTTTAAAAATGCTTATTAAAAGAGAGGTGACATGTTTAAAAAAAAAACCTAGTCATCTAGCTCCACTACAAACGACTACTTGCTATTAATTAATAGTGTGCTAATAATAACTAATCATGATTAACTGCTATGATTAATGTCACTGCGATAATGAATGGCATAGCCAGGGCACGTTGCTGGATGTGTCTACACTTACCTTATGATTTACAAGTGCTATGAGCAGGACTTCCCATCATCATTACTTAAAAGTAAGTAGGACTTTCGAGCAATGATTTCTGAAGTCGCTGATGGGTCTAAGTCTTAAAAGTCAAATAAACTCCATTTCTGAAAAACACAAGAGTCTGTGTTAATTACAAAATGTGGACTATGGTCAGTGGGAGGGAGATTTCAGATGTTGGGGCTGTCCTTGAAGATAGGATCTGTAGTTACCTGGATATTTGCCTATTCAGGGTCAGTCCTCACTGGGGCCAGTTTGGATCACCAGGGGAAGGATGTCTATGTGTAAACGCAGTAGAATTGACCCTCTAGTGACAGATGGTGGTGACTTGTCCTTAAACCAGGAAGGGAAGACAAGGAAGAGATCGAACCCTGGAGACTCGGAGCTGGGGCCAGGAGTCTCGGGATGCAGACAGTGGCCTTTCAAACAGGCTGAGCGACGTCTTGCACCTACATACAGACCTTTGTCTGCATTCTGAGTTTACCCCTAGTCAGGGTCCAGCCTACCTGGATATTTGTTTTGCTTTGACTTCTGTATTTCCTTATGAGACTAATACACTACATTATGAGTCCGTGAGATTATTTCAGGACTCGTTTTACAATATTTTAATCATCATGATTTGCAAAAAGAAAAATGAACCATGTGAGCAACACAGCACATTTAGTCCCATGAGACCCCTGGCTTAAATGGGCTCGTAATTCCAAGTAGAAGCATTACCAATAAGCAAGAAGAGTGGAGGCAGCTGCTAGACCTTCCCACTTCTGACACCAGCGTGCCCGCATTATTGGTCTTGGTGCAAACTTGAGCCCCCTCTTTCTGGACCAGCATACAGACAACACAGGTTTGTGCAGGCATTGTGACCCCCAGATGTCTTCCCTGCTTGGCCCTTACGCCCCGCAACCCTAGGAGCACGCATCTCAGGCTGGCAGCTCAGTCAGCAGTCAGCCACGCCAGCTCCTGACCTCTCAAATTCATTCTACCCCAGACCTAACTCATCCCATCATCTCCACCCCCTTCACCAAAGATGCTGTCCCTCTTGTGATCCTTTCTTTGGCCCACGCTAAGAAAGGAGGAGAGATTCAATCTTCTGATAACTGGTTCTTAATGGATTTGCAAGTCAGTAAACTCCAAATACAATTGGTTACTAAGTACTGTTAATTTGACCCTCCAAATGTACACATAGACTTTTTCTTTCCAATTTCTTCATTCAGTGTGTCATTTCCCCACTTACTTCCTAGGCACTCAGGACTCTCAGTGTCTTCTCTGCTCCCCCAAGCAGACACCGGCCTCCCCCCCTCTTTCACTAATCCATTCTCCACATTGCTATCAGGATAACCACTCCAGCAGGCAAACACGGCCAGGGCAGACCTACCCTCTGTGCAGTTCTGCTTTCCCGGTTTTACGGTCATCCACGGTCATCTTCCACCTGCGAATATTCCAAAGACAATTTCGGAAATCAACACCTCACAATTTTCACATTGCACACAAATCGGAGCAGCACAATGAAATCCCATCTCGTCCCGCTCTGTCCTGCCAGGAGGTGACCTGTCCTTTGTCCAGGATAGCCATGATGCATGCACTACCTGCCCACTGGTCCCTTAGCAGGTGTCCTAGGTTATGAGCTTGACTGTCCAGGTGTCTCAGTGCTATGCTCACGTTACCCTCATTCTACTGGAAATGGTCCCAAACATAAAGTAGAGAAGCCGATAACTGCATTACTGCACGTTGCTAAAACTGCTCTATTTCAGTATTATCGCTGTTAACCTCTAATTAATAAAATAACTCAAGCGTAGGGATGCAGGTGCAGAGGGAAAACCAGTATCATAGGGCTCAGTGCTACTGGTACTTGCAGAGGTCAAGGCAGGACTGCAATAAATCACCGAGTCCATCTTAAAGCAGGAGAGGGCACCTTCTTTATTCACCAGCCAGCGGTGCAGTCCACCAGCTGGTGGGCCGAGGGACAGGCTACAAGTCTACACCCTTCCTCGCCCTTGCGTGGTCTGAGTACACCTTTTATAGTCCAAAACCATATTAAAACATAAGTGCCTGTGGCCATGATTCAAAACCATAAACAAACGTCAAGAGATCTAAAATCATAAGCAGAAAAGCGAGTGAGCCAAAAGGTCGCTAGTTTTGTACAAGTTTAGCCCAAGTCTCCAGCCTTCAACAGATTCCCGTGGGTTGTGATGGATACACTCCCTAGCATGCTAACACCCATTTCCTTGCCTGAATTTTTATACTTAAAATCTTCATTTATACTTTAACTTTATTTAAGTATAAAAGACTTAAAGATAGCCTTATTTAAACAAGTCTTTTATATTTAAATAAGATTCAAACATAGATTTATATAGACTTATATTTAAATCTTTTATATTTAAATGCAATTTAAATGTAGATTTATATTTAGATCTTTTATGTTTATATATAGGCTTATATTTCCAAACATAGACATATTTACGTCTTTTATATTTAAAATCATCTCTTATAATAAGCTCTCTAAGATTACGTGCGCGCACACCTGCCTTCTCTTTACCTTAAAGATGCCTGCACTAAGTAATCATCATTTTGCATTTTATCTGTTTTCATATGGACGATATTATATGGGCTCTACTGTATGAGAAAAAGAAGTTCCATTTTGTTTTTTTGTTTTACTTTATAATTTTTGAGTGTCAAGCATAATGCCTACAATTTTCTCAGGAGTCCCAAAGGGGATATTGAAGAGGATGTTACCTTGAACTAACAGAAGAACTGCAGAACCAACAAGATAGTTTGTCTTTCTGGTATTACAAGTATCTTTAATCAGTGAAAATGTCTGGGTTGATTAAAGCTAGGGCCTTCCAACCACATTTTTTTTTTCTTTTATTTCAGATAAAAACATAAAGCAAAATAAACAACTTAGTAAATGAGTCACTGTGGTAAAGTTAACCAATCCTGATGTTTGGGTCAGATTTTTGTGTTGCTGTGACCAAAAGATCTGACAAGAAAATCTTAGAGGAAGAAAACTTTATTTTGAATCGTGGTTTTAGGGGTTCAGTCCATGGTCGGCTGACTCCATGGCTCTGGCCCAAGGGGAGCAGAACAAGATGGCGGCAGGGCCTGGAGGAGGAGAGCAGCTCAGGACAGGGCACCAGGGGGCAGAGAGAGCTCTGCTCACCAGGGACAGGACAGAGACCCCAAAGGCACAGCCCAGGGACCTCCTCCTCCAGCCACACCCCACCTGCTGCAGTCACCACCCAGTGAGTCCATCCAAGTGGATTAATCCACTATTAGTCTACACCTCTCGAAACCCAGTCATTTCACCTCTGAATGTTCCTGCATGGTCTCCCACATGAGCATTTAGAGGAGGAGAAGTTGATCTGGGGCTCCTGGTGTCCGAGGTTCAGTCCCTGGTGGCCGACTCCATGGCTCTGGCCCAAGGGGAGCAGAACAAGATGGCGGCAGGGCCTGGAGGAGGAGAGCAGCTCAGGACAGGGCACCAGGGGGCAGAGAGAGCTCTGCTCACCAGGGACAGGACAGAGACCCCAAAGGCACAGCCCAGGGACCTCCTCCTCCAGCCACACCCCACCTTCCTATACTTGCCAACATGTTAGTCTCTATCAGTGGATTACGCACTGATTGGGTTAAGGCTGTCGTAACTCAATCATTTCAGCTCTAAACATTCCTGCATTTTCTCACACGTGAGCCAATGTCGCTCATCTGAACCTTAACACCTGGAGACCCAAGAGTTCAAACAGAGATGGGATTCCAAGACATCATTTATGACGAGATTCGGGGACCTGGGAGGGTTCAAGTGCATCCATTAAGCCTGAGCTTTTGCTTGAAAAGGAAAACACAGGCACGTGGTTTCCACCCATTTTCTCAAATATCTTTAGGTCACAAGTTCTGAGGTGGTGGGGGGGATGCCCTGCTTACCCGGGAACCAAGACTCGTAGAGTCCAAGACTCTACTGAACCGACAAAGTCAGAAGCCACTGAGTCTGCTGCAAGAATGTGCTTCTCACCAAGTTTAGGCTCCGAAAAGACTGCTTTTACTTCAACTGGCTTCCCCCAATGCAGTGGCCGAAACAGAGCCTTGGTAAAGCCAACAAGTGCTTTGACGTCTCTGGTGACAGTGACTTAATAGGCAAGGACCATTAAACTGGATAAAGAATTTGGCGACCATGATTGGAATTTCTGACAAGAAGTTCTTTATATCCCTGGCTGGTACACACTCACTTCTCTTAACTCTCAGTTTATTATCTCACTGTGAGAAGTGCTGAGCTACCAGAGGTGAATCAGTATATTTTTAACGGGAAGTCACCAGCTTCTGCCCAAATTCCACACAACAACAACAACGCCGGACATTAAAATCATTCTGCCTGTTATGGTTTGGATATGTGGCATCCCCTAAAAATTTGTGTGTGAGACAGGGCAAGAATTTTCAGAACTGAAATGATCCCATTAAGAAAGTTATAACCTAATCAGTGGATTAATCCACTTAACTGGACTAACTGGGTGGTGACTGCAGCAGGTGGGGTGTGACTGGAGGAGGGGGTCCCTGGGCTGTGCCTTTGGGGTCTCTGTCCTGTCCCTGGTGAGCAGAGCTCTCTCTGCTCCCTGGTGCCCTGTCCTGAGCTGCTCTCCTCCTCCAGGCCCTGCCGCCATCTTGTTCTGCTCCCCTTGGGCCAGAGCCATGGAGTCGGCCACCAGGGACTGAAGCTCTGAAACCGTGAGCTAAAATAAACTCTTCCTTCTTGAAGATGTCCTTGTCAGGATGTTTGCTCACAGTGAGACAAAACTAACTAAAATACTACCCAAGCACATTAATTTATTGGAAGAGATGATTATTATTTATGGCTGTTCAGTTTCATCTTCATCAACTTTTGGTGGAAATGCATTGACCAATACTTTAAAATGTGCTCACGCCTTGCCACCGTAGAATCTCTGTTTTAGAGGTTGAGCCAATCATACCCCAGACTCTTTAGATCACGGTGCATCATCACCTCTAATCCACATAAATACCCTCGCTTCTTTCTGAGCATTCCCTGTCTCTCCTTCCTGCCCAATGGCTACCACGGTCCTTCCCCCTAAATGATGTGCTAGAAACTTAAGCCCTAAATTCATGTCAAAGGTATTTTGAGAGATGATCTTCAGGAGGTGATTGAGTCCTGAAGCTTCAATCCTCATGAAAGAATTAATTGATTCAAGATTTAATGGATTAATGGATTACCAAAGGAAGCTCTCTCTGGCACACTCAGCACCTGCCGCCCTCTGCCATGTTATGCTGCTGCTAGAAGGCTCTCATCAGTTGAGTGTGCCGTGCTGTTGGACATACAGCCTCCAGAAGCAAGAGTTAAATGAACCTTTATTCTTTAAAAGATTCCTAGTCTGTGGTATTCAATTGCAGCAACAGAACGCAGACGGAGACCCTCAAGTTCCACTGCTCAGAGTCCCAGATGTCCTTGACTTTGTTATGAAGTTGTACAGCTCGGGGTTGAAGAAGTCAAACTGTGTTGACTCAAAGCCTTGAACCAAATCAGTGTCCTTCAGAAAAAATTCACCACCACTGTTTTTTGTTTTTTCCTGGGTAAATTTGGATAATTGCACTACCAAGCCCATATTCATCAAGACAAGATCAAATAAGATAACACACGGACAGTCTCAGATTAATATCTAGCGCTTGAGAACTCGCCCAGTAGAAGGGATCAGATTTATCACTGCTTCTGTCGTTTCTACAGGAGGGAATTAGCGTGCCCCGGAGAACACTAGGTTCTTTGCCGATAGATGAAAAAGTGAACAGGAATAAGTTAAAAGAGCCTAACAGGATTTGATACCAATCAGTACAACCCACTGAAGGACAATAAATACAACCTATCAAGTTACTCCATGTAGGGGCACAAAGGGTGAGTGTTTTTATTTCCTCCTGACTTACTGATTACAAATCTACTTTTAATAACGTCATTTTAGTTACTTATTTATTTTATGTGGTGCTGAGGACCCAACCCAGTGCCTGACACGTGCTAGGCAAGTGCTCCACCACTGAGCCCCAGCCCCAGCCCTGCATATCTATTCGAACGGTAAGTCCCCTCATGTTTAACGGTAGGATTCTGCAGTATCACCTCCATCTACCAAAACACTTCCTTCCCACTGGAGAAGAGATTGTTGACATACAGACGAAAAGTTCAAGTGCAACCTTTTCAGCGTCTTGAGTTTTTTTCTCATAGAGGAAGTTTAAACTTGTTGCAAAAATGTCAATCCTGCCTCACAATTCAGAACCTGCAAACACTGGCATATGGCCCATGAGCAGTCTGCCCTGAATTATATGAATTTACACAGATTTTATTTGTATCTTTGCTCAAACAGGAGCCAGGTGTCATTACTCTGACTTTTGGGCAGGATGAGCTTACCCTGTATTTGCAATAAACACACATCTTCCTGAGTTCCGAAGCCCTCTGATCTCTCCAGGGTTGTGTCTGAAGGCAATGCAGTCTGTGTAATGGGCACTAGTGAAATGGATCAGGACTTTCTACAGGGACCAGGCTAACCTTGCAATGAGCTCACAGCAGAAGCTTGGAAGGTGGTTTTCTGGTTGGGCACACGAGGAACAGTGTGACCAAAAAGCCAAGCCAGGTGCGGTGGCACACGCCTGTCCTCCCAGCAGCTTGGGAGGCTGAGGCAGGAGGATCGCGAGTTCAAAGCCAGCCTCAGCCAAAGCGAGGATGTAAGCAACTCAGTGAGACCCTGTCTCTAAATAAAATACAAAACAGGGCTGGGGATGGGGCTCAGTGGTCAATCCCGGTACAAAAAAAAAAAAAAAAAATCACATAATAGTGGAAAATTTGTATACATGAGAAGGGAAAATATTTACTATTTTAAAGAGGAATGCTGGTACAATCAGGAAACAGAAATCTGTGGCCCTGTGGCCAAACAGGACTCACTACCTGCCTTCAAAAATAAAGCTTCATTGAAACACAGTCACACCTCTGTGTGTACATATTACAAATTTCTGGCCTCTTTCTTCCCATAAGAGCAAAGTCGAGTAGTTAAAACCCAAATTGTCTAGCTCACAAAACCTCATATACTTAGTGTATGGCCCTTTACAAAGAAAGCATCCTGACTCCTTCATAGCAGGGAGACCGTATTGACTTTAGAACCAGCAAAAGATTTAGATCTCAGCTAGGAATTGCTACCGTCAGTTCTGGTTCTGTTGACTGCATTCAAATAAATAGAAGAAGATAGAGTTTATGGCATTAAAGTAATATGGCAATGGCTTTCCCGGGCTTTATATTCTCTCTGAGAAAAGTAAACAGCAAAAGCTATTATTAGTCAGTGCTTTTTGGTATAGTTTGACAACACAGTCTCTACACGATATTCACTAAATAAAGGTTCAGCTGAGTATCTCCCAACTACAATTTTGTTTCACATTTTATCCCACCAGGAGAAACAATCATTGATTTTTGTGATGATTTTCGGAGAAGAAGGTTTCAAATTGGGTTCCAAGTATAACGGAAAAATCAACAGGGAAAATCTTCTGCTCACATTGTCAGGTGACTGATGCCAAGGTCAGAGTAGCTTACGGATTCTGTCTTTGAAGTTGCAATGTAAGTGGAAGAATCAATCAAGTACAACCGTACGATCAAGTACGACTTAAGTGGAAGGTGAGAGGATCTCTTGGAACAAAGAAAAACTGCAAAGTGAAAACTCATAAACTGCAATGAAATAACGTGGAAAGGAAGAAAAATCATTTTAAAAGAAAGGAAAAAGGAAAACCTAGTGAATATGTGTTAGGAGTGGCATTTGACTGACTCAGTACAGTGGGCAACAGAAAGTTCTGGGGCAAGCCATCAGTACTTTAAAAACAGCTCTTCTGAAAACCACTCAGTAGCAACGTGGAGATTCCTTAGAAATGGAACCCCCATTAGACCCAGTTATCCCCCTCCTTGGTTTATACCCAAAGGACTTAAAACCAGCATACCACAGTGACGTGGCCACATCAATGTTTATAGCAGCTCAAGTCACAATAGCTAAACTATGGAGCCAGCCTAGGTGTCCTTCAACAGATGAATGGATAAAAAAAAATGTGGTATATATACACAATGGAATATTACTCAGCCTTAAAGAAGAATAAAATGATGGCATTTGCCCGTAAATGGGTGGGACTAGAGACTCCCATGCTAAGCAAAATAAGCCAATCCCCAAAAAACCAAAGGCCAAATGGTATCCCTGATACGTGGGTGCTAACACACAATGGGCAGAGGGAGGAGTGGAGGTTCACTGGATTGAATGGGAGGGGTAGGGGGAAGGGAATGGAAAAGACAGTGGAATAAGACCCCCGTGACCATCCTCATGGGTGACGCCATCTCTGACCCCCGGGAAGACCTCCAACTGGGACATATGCATGTCATTCTATTAAAAGACCATTGGATGATTGAGTGGCAGCAAAGAGACAGCTAAAAGGGACGCGTTGATCAGGAACCTTGCGTGTATAAAAGTGCTCTGGAAACACAGAGGCTAAATTGGGAGGAGTTGCCCAGATTGGGACATTTCCAAAGTCAGATCAAGAAACAAAACAAAACAAAACCACCCCCTCAGGGATCCCCGAAAACGGGTGGGACACATGGTATGTCTCAGGCTAGCTGTGTCCTAAGACAGACTCGGGCAGGCGTGCTTGGCTGAAATCTCAGGGTCCCTGAAAGAAAAGTCTCCCCAAATCTCTCTCTTCCATCAGATGTCTGCAATGTCACGCTCAGTGTCCCTACACTGGGATTGGAGACCCATGTATAGGTCTGTTGACGCAGAAGACCCAGACACAATGGTGCAGTAAACACTAATGCCCTCCTTATAGAGGCTGAACCTTGTTCTGTAAATGCAAGATGACATCCTGGCTCTGAGAGATGACATGGATCCTATGTAGGAAAGTGTTCCTTAAGGTATTGGGAGAGACAGGCCTGGGTATTGCTGAGGGCAAGGGACTTCAACAGAAGCCACAGAGAGGCTGAGATTTGCCTTTTGAGAGCTATAAGGGGAAGGAACCTTTGAGTTCGAATCTGAGATAAGAAATGCCACACCCCACAGCCTCCCTTGGGCTGGAAGAAGCCTTAATTTGTTTTGCACGGCAAACAGACGTTTTTGCTTTCATTCAAAAGGACTCAGTGTTATGTCACACTCAACCATTTCAAAGGGTAGTGGAACTATTTTATGATATTAACTCCTAATACGTCGACCCCGCGGGCTTAAATGATTCCAGGTGGCACAATAAGAGATTTTGGAACACTCATCCTGAAGTAATTGGGTCTAGTTAATTATGTGAAAGAGAATCACATTTTAAAAATGAACCCAAATAGCCCTTTTCTCTCAAAACTAATATTTGATGTAATGCAATTAGATATCTCTCTCCAAACCTTGAGCCAAGAACTGGTTCTCGGCCAACAAACAGGTCAATGAGATTGTTCTGGGAAGTCAGACGGTGGTGCCCAATGTTCTCTGCACTCATGAGAAGACTCCCTGGGCACCCTGTCTTGTCACTTGTGATGAAGAGGGAAGAGACTGGCCTCGTGACACTCCCAAAGTGGCCCATGGAAACGAGAATTCTGGAATTCAGGGCCGTTGGGCTGATGGGGATGCGAGCAAACAAGGAGTTGTCATCCGAACAGAAGTTTCATTGGACCCTAATCTGAAACTAAACTTTGGAACGACTTTTCGACACTGGAAAATGACCATCATGAAATAGAGACTTTTCCCCATGACTGGAAATGTCTGACAAGCTGTGAGAGGTGGCCGAGATGTGTCTCAGGGTCGGGAGAATATGTCTGTGTTCGCTTTGGTGTTGCTGAGACCCAGATATCCAACCGGAACAACTTTAATGGAGGAAAAAGGATTTGGGACTCATGGTTTCAGAGGTCTCCATTCACAGATGGCCAACTCCACTGCTCGGGGCCCAAGGTGAGGGAGCAAATCATGGCGGAAGGAGCCAGTGGAGGAAATCTGCTCAGCTCATAGCGGGGTCAGAAGCAGAGGTGGAGTGCGGAAGGACCACAGGGAAGATAATCCCTTCCAGGGCACACCCCCAGGGACACACCTCCTCCGACATGCCCACACCCACAGTAGCCACTAGTCAGTCCGCTCAAACAAAGAGAGACCAGTTAGGTTAGGGCCCTCACTGTTCCCCTTGGAACATTTCTGCATCGACACAGGAGGTCGGACTCAGGGCAGTGTTAAAGAGAAATAAGTCCCTGTCTTCTGTGCTGCACACTTAGTTCCAAACTGTGCCATTCACTAGCCCCACGGTCATTCCAGTAAAGAGCCTCGGACACATTTCCTCCATCGGGTCCCTCTACCAGTCCAGCTCTTCCCCAACAGCTGCGTCCTATGGTCCTTCCCTTTCCGTGCAACTGAGATTTGCAACATCTGCTCTGATCCAGAGGATGGAGGCTTGTTTTCATTATATCTCTCCAGTGAGGCTCTGGAGACATTTTTCCTGATCATCTTCCATGCACTTTTAACGCCATACCTGTCAGGGGACTGTATTTTACTTTGTCATGTTAGTAAGACGTTTTTCTTCTTTTTTTAAAAAATCTTTTTTTTTTTTTTTACCGACTCCCGACCTACAGTCTATTTTTGAAAGTGTACATCTTAGATAACCCACTGGTTCTATCTCCCTCAGGGCAAATGAAATTTGTGCCCTCAGTGGTTTTCTGTGTGTAGAGGAGCTATATGGAACACGCACTCAGCGCTTTTCTGTGTATGGAACACAGAATCACCCCCAGGAACACCACAGGGCCCAAGACAGGCGCCATATTGCCCTTACGACATGGGAAGCACCCCTACCTTATTCTCTATAGATACAATCGGAAGGCCCTTCTAACTCATCATCCTCTGCCGGTTTTGAACGTCTGCAATGGGGCTCCATGTACCAATGCTTCCCACGTTTTCAGAGTCTGACTTCCTGGCTAATAAGACCATAACGGCTCTTGGAATTTTAACAGCAAGGCAGCTATGTATGCTGGAAGACTCAAAAATGTTTGTGGGATTCCAACAGATGGAGAAAGTATATATATATATATATTTTTTATGGGGATCCTCCTGTGAGCCCTGCAAGTTTGCTGGCAAGACCTACCTCATTATTCCCCAGAAGAGCCCCCAACAGCAGTGTCTCTTTATAAAAGCTTTGCAATTTTTTTTAGGAACAAAAAGTGCAATACAGTCTGTAGGTTTCTTGATCTCATTAAGTTTGATTCATTGCAATAGAAGGTGGCGTGTTGGAATTACACCACCACAGCTCTGTGAAATTTCAGAGTGATGTATGTGGGCCTCATTTCATGGTGAGAAACATTTCATAAGAGAGGTCAATACCATATTAGCTTTTACCTCTCCTTTCAATTTGTGTAGTCTGCACCTGAGGATCCAATCAATTCCACTCTGAAGTTTGCCTGATACAAAACCGATAGAACTGTCCATGTAGATACATGGTATAAGTGTAATGGAAGAGCTTTTCCTCTGTGTGTGTGTGTGTGTGTGTGTGTTGGGGGTGTGCAATACCCAGAGATCTACTCCCACATGAATGTGGACAGCGTCAGGTGGCTTTTGAACTGGGTTTTGCAGCTTTCTTGCTCAGTAGGGGATGGAAAATGATTCTAGATACAGGAAATCCCTTGATTAAGGGGTCCCAGTCTTGGAGTGTCTGGTATCTACACCCAATTCTTGGGTCCTTTGGGCAACACAGATATGAGACCCAGCAATAAAAGGGGTGGGTAAGAGTGGGCTGGCGGATGGACGAAGGAGACTACCCCATAGGTCCCCCCATTCCTCGGGTGGCTTAACGCATGCGGACGTGTTTGAGAGTTTCTCTGAGTGTGATGACGGCACAGCGCCCTCAAACACTTTGAACAGGGGAGAGGGGCGCTGTGCTGTATTACATCCGCCAGGTCAGGGGTTCCACAAAACACAGAATGTGTGAATCGTCTAGAAGTCAAGCCACAGGGTTGGACTATTCTCATGTCCCTGGGTCAATATCACACAGAAATTCCTGCCAGAGAATTGAGTCACTGGAGAATCCCAAGGAAATGATATGATGAAGTTTGGTGTATAATGAAACCATTTTAAAATTGTTCAGATACGTTTGGTTTTTTGCAGAATAAAGTCTACAGGAGAATAGCTTCAGGCACGGTCCTGAAAAGATCTCAAAATGGCAGAACTGAACAATTTTTTTAACAAAAGATCAAGTAACCGACGCATCCCAGGTCAGACACCCGTCAAGTGTGTTTTCTGTGCAATCGATTTCTGGATTGAAACCACATGAAGACAATACACGAATGAGCTGCAAACTTGCTGTGTTTTGATGAGAGAGAGAGACAGACAGAACTTGGGCTGCACGTGGCTCTGGTACCAGTCGGACAGGTGCCCTCCCCTGCTGATTGGAATGAACAAGTTGCAGGTGTGCATCACCATGCCTGGTGCTGATAACCAGCTTCAAAGAAGGGCTATTTTACAGAAGATTCACAGCAGTTGTACTTCAGCTATCGAGCGTCGACCATGCTCATACAGATGGAGAAAGTTAGCACTCAGAATTTGGGAACCATCCTTGTGGGTGATTGCATTATATGATCAAATAGATATCTTCAATACATAAACCCATTTCCATCTATACTGACAGCCTCCCGTGTGCATTCCCCTTGGGGTCTGTCCATACTGATTGACAGGGAGATTTACAAGACGCTGCCCAGAGTTGCTCGTGACCCCCCAACCTATAGCTAATCTGGTGCGTCTGTTTCAAAGACAACACAGGTAAATAAATGTTCGGATGAAATAGTTTACAGGGTAGAACAAGTTCCAGACGGAAGGTCTTCTCACGCCTCACCTTCCTGAGGTTATTTACTGGCTAGTGTTTGGAGGTGGACATACAGCATGACTTCATGACTTCATGGCATGGAGCCACCTGCCCAATCGTGGTTTCATGGAAATGACAGAGCTCCTACAGACGACCAGCACGGCCACGTCTGCTTCTTGAATGGAACTTGATGCTGTTCTTTGGTGAACGTATAGACATAACATTTACACGGGGGGAATGCACGGATGATCTCATTTGAGTCGGACTTAGGTTTCATGTTTATAGTAGATGTCACGGGCAGCTCATTATGTAAAGAAAAATCAAATAAGGGAAAGATATCTCACGTGCAATCACGAAATAACAAGCAGCAAGTCCTAGCGCTATTTTTTATAAAATAACGATGGTGTTTCTAAGGAGGGAAATCTACCAGACTGTAGGAAGTCCAAGAAAAGCATTCATCCAGCTCACTAGTGCTAATCAGAGCAGACTTTCATGAAAGAGATGGGGCGGAGAGGATATTTTATACAACCTGGCTCTATTTGTGTGTTTGCTTTCAAAAATAGGCACATGCACACACACACACACACACACACACTCATTCATGCAATCCAACTTATATTTTTAAGAGGCTTTCTGACCTTGAATTGTACTGAGATCTTCCTACTATAAATAGCACATCATCTTTTCCCAAATACAGTGCAAGTTGATCTTTTATAACTATTTGATTTTATGCACGCAAACAGGATGTGTTTTAGAATACAGATGAAAGTGGACCTCCTTAACAAATAGAAAAATGAGTGATTAGAAATCACGTCCCGTTGGTGATTCTGACGACCTTGTATTATGGTTTGGATGTGAGGTGTCCCCCCAAAAGTTCATGTGTGAACAATGCAAGAAGGTTCAGAGGAGAAATGACCGCATTATGAGAGCCTTAACCTAAAGGGGGAGTTAGTCACCTGATGGGATTAACTGAGTGGTAACTGGATGCAGGTGGGCTGTGGCTGGAGGAGATGGGCATTGGGGTGTGGCTTTGGGGTATGTATTTCGTATCTGGGGAGTGGAGTCTCTTGCTGAGTTCTAATAATCATATGAGCCGCTTCCTTCTGCCACACTCTTCCGCCATGATGTCCTGCCTCATCCCCAGCTCTGAGGAGTGGAGCCTGCTGGCTGTGGGCTGAGACCCCTGAAACCGTGAGCCTCTGGACCCGTCTCCTTCGGTACGATTGTTCTGTCCGGGTCTTTCGGTCACAGCAGTGAAGTCACTGACTCAAACACCTTGAGTTTCATGTACAAAGGTTCCCTTCAAGTGGGTTTTCCAAAGTCATTGGATTTCTCTCTCTTGTTTGATGTGGATGATAGACCCAGAAGGTATGAGAGAGAGAGAAGGAGGAGGAGGAGGAGGAGGAGGAGGAGGAAGAGGAGAGGGAAAGAGAAAGGAAAGAAAAGGAAGAAAGGTTGGTGAGTGGCCTCATTCTGGGTACCTTCAAAAAGTAAATCCTCAAGCAGGAGAACCCTGGCTCTGGTTGGTCAGGTTGGTGGTACTAGCCAATGTGGTGCAGAACTCAAGAGTTTGGGCACAGGTCTGCACTGTCGCCCCTGCTCTGGAGGGTGTAGAAAGACTTCTAGAGTTTTTTCCAGTAGCATCTACCCTCTATGGGCTGGGAGTCGTCTGTGGCTGTTTACTTGCTTCGGATCTGGACTCAAAACCACGCTCAGAGGTCCCCTCAATGCAGTCTGTGAGCAAGATTGAAGAAAGTCCTTGCAAGATTGCAAAGGATGAGCAGTGCGCCCTTGAAGGCAGAGAAGTCAGGGGAAGTCCACCGGGCGATCAGGGGTTCCTGGACAAGCCCAGTGGGTACCATGGGAAGGCTGGCCCAAAGGAAGGGTCCTGTGGGGAGGGCCGGAAATCACATCTCTTGGTTCCTGAAGGGTGTTTTTCTTACCAACAATGGTCTCAGCAGGAACATGACATGCTGAAAATCAACCATTTCACAATCAGCCTGTGCAGGAAGTGACTCCCTGCTCACCCGGAAGTGATCAGCCACCGAGAGAGACCAGTGGCAATCTGCAAAGGCTGTCACACCTTACAGCTGTCACACCTGAGCCAGGTCCACCAAGTAAGAAAAGGCAGAATCCAGTCACTAGAATCCGTAGAAGCGTCTGAGCTCAACTGAGCCAAGTCAGATACAGGTGGCCCTCTATTCCTTTATCTTAGGAAATAGTTGCACGTTGTAGCCAAGAAACATGGGGAAAAAAAAAAAATCTTTTGAGGTTCCATCTTGTTTCTGGAATTCTAACAAATATTGTTAGAAACGGTTTCAGCAGCTCATCTCCTTGTTTTTCCTATTTGTAACCAATAGGTTAGGAGTGTCATGCTTTAATTACGGTTTCTGGGCCATCGAGTCAATCAACAGGGTTTGGGCATTTAGTGTGACATTTACTGAAATGCGCTGGCTGCCTCGATGCTTCGTTTTCGAAACGTGTGAGCAACTGGGTTGCCTCAGGCACGTGTTCCCTGCTACCTGCGCAGGTAAGCACCTCCCCACACCCAATCTGTTGGCACACGCCTGCTTCCTACGCACAATCTGCTTTGTTCTGTCGGTTGACTTTGTAGTGGCTCCAGATCAGTGGAGCATCAGGTGCCCGGAAGCATGGGTCTCTAAGATCTCAGTCTCTGTCTACTCCTAAGATTTCTGCTAAATTAATTACACAGCACGGGGAAGAGTTGCAGTTGCTGAAAGAGAAGGATAGAATACGTTCCTCTGGTTTCAGAGAACTACCCCGAGACCTCAATAATGCTGGACATTCGGTACCGCTGTCCCCACCCCATTTTAATGCTACGTGTCAATTCCCCAAGGATGACAAAAATGGATAGTGATGGCTCCGTTGGGTTTTGCCCCCAACCCAGGGCAGGTCTTGAAATACAGACTTGAGGGCAAGTAGTTCATTCAGGAGGTGACCTTCACAGACGTTGATGTGCTGGTGAATGGGAAACAGCCATGGGCCACCAGAGCTCGCTCCCACCAGGGACCCTGTACAAGACTTGGGGAATACACCTCCAAGTTGTCTGTCCCTGGGGGTGAGGATTCTGCACCCTCTAATTGAGTGCTACCACCAGATTAGGATGTAGATGGGGAGACCCAGGCACGGGCATGTTGAAGAATTGCAAAGACTATTTTGGCGAGCTTCAGCCTTTTGTACACTAAAATAATCAGTGTTGATATGGCATTCGTGGATGGCAGGTCCTCTGCCAGGTGCACAGGAGGAAGAGACCACCTTCATTCTTTACTTGGCCCAGGCAGCAAGGGTTCAAAAACGCGGTCCCTCCTTCCGCCTAGCCCTTTCCTGTTAAGCAGATTGAGGGTACTCTATTTTCTGCAAACTACAGCATTGTTGGCCACATTTCCCTCTTATCACCTACCAAGTTACACACTTACACGTACAGGTATCGTGTCTCATTTATCTAACACTCAAAAACGTTTCTTGAATTAATGGAGATGTTTACTAATAATGAAACAGATGTTTCCCATCGCGACTGTAACTAATTTAACTGTGGGTCAGGGTTTTGAGCTCCCACTCAGATCATGATGCAGAAATGCTGGGAAAATACACAAATGCTCTTGCTAAAAATACTATGGTGTGATCTGTAAATGAACTTCTAATGTATCTGAGCCACTATACTCTTCACAGTGTTTCCCTACTAATGTTAACATGATTCACAACAAAAACTGAAAGATGTGTAAGTGAGGAAGACAAAAGGACTGGTGTGGATATGACATATTTGTCTAATATGATAGAACTAGAATATCCCAGAAAGATATGAATGAGAAAGTGCAGGATTTGGAATGTGTTAGTCAGCATTCTGGTACTATAATTAAGTACCTGAGATAATCTACTTAGAGCAGCACAAAGGTTTCTTTTGGCTCTTAGTTTCAGAAGTTTCAGCCCATGATTGATTGGCTCCATGGCTTTGGTTTAGGCAGTGCATCGTGGTGGTATTCATGGCAGGGCAAAACTATTCACCTCATTGCTGGAAAGTGAGAAGAGAAATAGGAACAGGCCAGGGTCCCACAATCCCTAGGGACATGTCTCCAATGACCTAACTTCCTTCCATTAGACTCCACCCCCTGGAGGGTCCGCCACTTCCCAACAGTGCTGCTATGGAAGTCCAGGGAGAGCACCGTGGCGAGTATGGCCAACACCACAGGGTTGGAAATTGAGAACGACAATACAGGTGAGGTGGGAAGAAAGAGGTATTCAGAAACAAAAGAAGGTGAGCACAGAATTTTTTCTTTTTTTTCAGAAAACACAAGAACCTTGGGAAGAATTAAATTTAGAGCTTTAACGCTTTAACTTTACAGATGACAGTTTCAATTCCTTGGGCCATTTTTTTTTTTTTTTTTTTGCATTCTGTTATTTTTAAGAGAATATATGCTAAGTTTAAAAATTTGGCACTTAGACCCATAATTTCAATTAAAGTAAAATTACAATTCAATGCATGTAAAAAATATTGTAGTAAATATATCAATAGAATGGAAATTTGAGACTGATAGATTAAAAATAGATCACGTGTAACTAAGTAAGTTTGCAGGAGTGATGCAGATATTGGAAGCTTTGTTAGGGCATTATGTTTTTAGAAAAGGATATCATTCACAAGAGAAGCAGATATTTAGAGCTGATAAAAGCCTTTGGAATATTTAAGTGCTTTTTAAAGAATTGATTATTTAAGGGGATTTATTCTGTAAAAATGAATTTGATCCTTAGAAAAATTATGTAAGATAATATATGCTAAGTTTAAGAATTTGGCTCTTAGTGTAAAATGTTAAATTCTATATTGTGGGATACGATTAGTACTATGACAAAAAACTAAGCAAAGCATATTCTGCAGCTTCAGTAGTAGATACCAAATACTATTGTTTTAAAATATATATATGGGCTGGGGTTAGGGCTCAGTGGTGGAGCTCTTGCCTACCATGTGAGAGGCCCTGAGTTCGATCCTAAGCACCATATAAAGATAAATAAATAAAGTCAAGGTATTGTGTCTATGTATAACTAAAAAAAATTTTTTTTAGAAAATCAAGATAAAATGTGTATGCATTAGAATAATATTTTAGACATTAAATGTTTTATAATTATAAATTATAATAACCATAGGAAAGTCAGCAATGGGTGTTTTCGAATAAGCATTTAATCCACAAGAATAATAACTGAAACTAATGCTTTAAAAATGCCTTTCCTGCCAGGTGTGGTAGCACACACCTGTAATCCCAGCAGCTCGGGAGGCTGAGGCAGGAGGATTGTGAGTTCAAAGCCAGCCTCAGCAAAAGCGAGGTGCTAAGCAACTCAGTGAGACCCTGTCTCTAAATAAAGTACAAAATAGGGCTGGGGATGGGGCTCAGTGGTTGCATGTCCCTGAGTTCAATCTCTGGTACCCCCCCTCCCTAAAAAATGCTTTCCCTGTGTATTTCAAATAATTTTATGTGTATTGTTCACCATTCACATGTTACATCTGCAAGCTGGGTTCCCACAATGTAGACAGGAAAATGACCCAGAGAAGTTAAGAAACAAAAGTTCTCACCAACCAGCTGAACTTAGGAGGACCCTAAGACACTCAGCCAATTATATTTTTAACCAGGTGTGAATAATAGTAAAGAACTATGAATCATAATAGGAATTTTTCATTTTCTAACAGAGCACTTTTAGATTCACTAATAAAACAAAATGTACAGCGTATTCTCCAAGCCCCTGGCTCCCCAATGCTCAGGACCTCTCCCACCAGCCTCATCCTGCACCAGAGCCATCCACAAGGTCACAATGCACAAACCCACGTTGACACACCACCACCTACACTCCACGGTTTGCAGGACTCTCTCTCAATGGTTCACTTTCTGTGAGTTCCAAAAATCATAGTAACACGAGTGCACCATTAAAGCATCACTCGAGAGAGTCTTGCTGCCCTGGTGATCCACTGTGTCCTGCCTAGTCCTTATGTTAAGTGAAGGCAATCCACATCTCATGTTCTAAAACCTCGCTGGGTCTCCCTTCCCTCGTGGGTGAAATGAGGCGTTACCCTAAATGACCCCTTTGCTTCTTGGAAGGATGTGAGGTGTATATTTGCAAATGGTGAAAAATAATCTATCCAATCTAGAGTTTGGAAACGACATGGCTCAGTTTCCTTGAACCTCAGGTAAGTCACCTGAACCAACTCTAGCTCTATGACAGTCACAGCTGTCAAGTGTTGGCAGCGTGACTCTGAATTTCTAAGAGGGTTAGGTGGAAGCTGTGGCTGATTGGTTACGCACAGCCCGTTCAAGTACCATTCACCAGGAAGGCTGCGAATCGTGGAAACAGGGACAGCGAGAAAATGGAGGCTTCACATCTGACCGTCTTTACTCCCAGAGAAGAAAATGACCCACAGATAAGCCAGTGTTGACTTAGAGCGTGCTGAACTTCAAGTCAAGTGCCTGGGGGAAGGCGAACTTGGAACAGAGAACACTCTTCCTTCAGCAGGTGCAGGACCCGCTATATCTTGAGACCATTACATTTTGGGCAGGAGGAACTCATCAGACCACTATTAATCATCAAAACCAGTGCAGTGCTAAATGGCCGATTCCATCATGTACCCAAGAAAATTATATGGAAAAGTAGCGTCCCGGGCTACCTTGACAAGCTCCTGCAGACGGTTTTGAATGAGTCTTTAGATTCTACATAAATGGGTGTTTCTCAGACGTTTTCCTTCATTATTACTCCTCGATGGAGCTGTTTTTGTGGGCATTATTTTCCCTAGTTGCTACTCCTAATGAAATTTTTATGCCTCAGACATTCTGCACACCTGTCTGTATACTCTACTGTGAATCTGGTGATTTACACATAAGAAGAGTGCAAATATTGAAAGATCGATCATGATCCTCACAGAATCATCAACCCAGGAAACGCTCCAGTGATTTTTTTTTTTTTCTCCTGACACATGAACTAAGGTTGGGAGCTGATTCTGTAGCTAAATGTTGGGGAGGCAGATGTCAAAGACAAGGGCTGACGTGTGGACTCCTCAGCCTTTTCCAAACCAATGCACTTCCTAAGACCAAGAGGCAAAATATCTGGGCAAAGAGGCTTTAAGTCATTCATAAAATCCTAAGATTTTTAAAAAATGTTTAAGAAATTACTACTTCATTGCCATGACACACAGAGCTCTCTCTCTCTCTCTCTCTCTCTCTCTCTCTATATATATATATATATATATATATATATATTTACTAGCACATAAAAGTATATGTATGTGCAAATATGTTTTGTATGTAAATATATATTTACATATTTAAAAAGAAGATTCATAAATCACAAAACCAAGAAATATCCTCATTTGGTTGTTTTGGAAGAGTTTTGAGAGCACTTACCAAAATCACAACCTTGGTGGAGATGTGAGGTGTCCTCCCAAAGACCATGTGGGAGACGACCCAGGAAGGTTCGGAGAAGAAATGATTGGGTAATCGGTCTTGCCACGTGACCTTGTCCCTCCCAATCACACCCCACATCCCACTTAGTGGCACCCGAAGGCCACTAAGTGTATATTTTTACTTTCTTTGCAAAGTACATGGAGGCACAATAAATCAATGGGGGTCTGATTTTGCAGGATGTGTGTGTGTGTGTGGATCATTAGGATCTATTCAAGTAGACCATCGTGCAAAAAAGCAGAGTTGATGATCATTTTGAAATAACTGTTGGTTTTAGAGTAAAATTTGGCTAGCAACCTTAGATTCAATTATTGTGGCTAGCAGCTGTCTCACAATAAAAGGATGGATCACTGTTGAATTCTGGTAAATGATGATTCCCAGCATCACCGCTTTCTCAGGAGGACACAGCATGTTGGATTTCAAAGTCAGGATCCACAGGGTCTGTTTTACATTCCTTAGCAAATGAGGGCAAGAGGGCCGGGACCGTCCTTCATGAACAGGGTCAGACTCTCTATCTCTCAGAGATGAAATCGCAATGGGTGGGGAATTTTAAAATAGGAAGCTCTGTTCTCACATCTGTCGGTCCGAGAACAACTCGCATTTCAAGAGTCACACCTTTTCCCTGACTTCCCCGTCTTCATAAGTAGATCCTGTAGAACAGCTTTAACCACGAGGGAGAAAACAGGAGGTTGTGGGTTTGATTTAATACAGAAACTCCCCGAAATCAAGTACGGAGAACTGAAAATGGAACATGAAATACTGCCGTTTCAAAGGCCGTGCACATTTAGAGCTTCAGGAAGAAAACTACTATGAAATTAGATTGAATAAGTCGAACCACATGGTGTCCTTTGAAGTGAATGGAAACCTCTTTTTCTTTTGGTTGCTCATTACCTCCCGATCCTTTCTGTCAACACAAATGAGGCTTTGAATTCGACTATTTTTGGAACCATGCTAACGACTGGGATGGTATTTGCTGGTATTAAAACTGCTTCAGGAGACAGCACACTTGGGAAAGATAATATGAAAGCAAAAATGTCCAAATAGACATTTTACGGGGGGAGAAGGAAAACCTTGTGGTATTCCCATATTTCGTTACTATTAATAAATCCTCTATGCAATCAATGACATCAATTGGAAGTCGAAAGCAAACTTTTCTTCACATCCCAAACATGAGTCAAAGAATCTTTTAAAAAAAGACTTTAAAATAAATCCTCCGCCCTGTGTGGAGACGTAGCCCCAGCCCCTTCGACGGTGGGTAAAGCCACCCCAACTTTGGTGGCAGCAGATCAGGAATTTATCAACTCCATCTCGGTCCCACAGGACCTGTGTAACCGGGTCCAAACCAGCCCTCCACGGTCTTGAAGATTAAAGAAATCATAATTTAGAAAAGTGCCTGGCATGTCTTTTGTAAAATGTTGGAAGAACCCGTTGCAGCAACAGACGAGATCCGCGCTGGGAGATGGCACAGCCAGGACCCCGGGCGGATCTGGGGTTGGGTTACTTGTTGCTGCTATTATCGGGTGACAGGGCTAGTATCCTTTTCATCACATAAAAACATGATTTATGACCTCAGGATTAAAGAGATGGCTTCTCACAGCCCAGATGAGCCAAGCTAATTGGAGTACTAGGCAAGTCCCGGTTCCTGGAAGTGAGATGTCGGGACCTCAGCAAGAGCTCCTTTCGAAAGGCTCTAACAGACATTCCCAGAAGGTCTAACCATGCTCTTTGGCTTCCCCGTGACGTGAAATCCCATCCCAACGCACTGCACCCATTTGACTTCTGCATCAAACAAATAAGTACCGAGTCCCATGCCAAGAGACCTCTAACTGACCAGTAAGTGCATTCCACGAGATGCTTTCGCCCAGCCCAAAGGAAGGATGTCCAAAGAGGACTCAACTCAATTTCACGTGTGCTTTGCTGAGCATGTTTACATCCAGACACTCAGACTTCCCCTAAAAATCCAGCAGGAGTGCCTTTATTATTTTGACTTGAGTTCATCACATTAGTACCGAGAAACTAGTATTCCATATACCCGCTTGAGTGGTGTAAGGTCTCCTTTTGCATTGTTGGGAAGTCTGTACGCCAACAGCCCCAGAACCGAAAATGATTTGTTCTTGCTCTTGGAATGAGGATCTGCAGTTTGAGAAAAGTAGGTCTGACTCTCTATCCCTTTGGCTTAGGAACCAACTTCCTCCAAAAGACTTCGTGAAACTCAAGAAGTAAAATCGAGAATCAATAAATGGGATGGTATCAAACTAAAAAGCTTCTTCGCAGCAAAGAAAACAATCAAGAACATGAAGAGGCAGCCTACAGAACGGGAGAAAATGTTTGCCAACTGCACCTCAGATAGAGCACTCATCTCCAGGATGTATAAAGAACTCAAAAAAACCTAACACCAATAAAACAGATAACCCAATCAATAAGTGGGCAAAGGAACTAAACAGACATTTCCCAGGAGAAGAAATATGAATGGTCAACAAAGATATGAAAAAATGTTCAATGTCCACAGCAATTAGAGAGAAGCAAATTAAAACTACCCTGAGATTTCATCTCACTCCAGTCAGAATGGCAATTATCAAGAATACAAGTAACAAATATTGGCCAGGATGTGGGGAAAAGGGGTTCACTCATACATTGCTGAGGGCAATGCAAATTGGTGCAGCCATTCTGGACAGCAGTATGGAGACATTTGGACTGGAACCACCATTTGACCCAGCTATCCCACTCCTCAGTTTATACCCAAAGGATTTGAAATCAGCATACTATTTGACACAGCCACATCATTTTTTTTAGCAGCTCAATTTCCAATAGCCAAGCTATGGAACAACCTAGGTGCCCTTCTACAGATGAATGGATAAAGAAAATGTGGTATATATGCACAATGGAATATTACTCAGCCTTAAAAAAGTCTCTTTAATTAAAGGAAGCTTTTACACAATTTCCACATTGTAAAATTAGCTAATTTGGGACTTGGACACTATCGGCCAAGTCCCCATCCAACAGCACCAAGATGGACCAACCAGGCAGACAGAATGTGTGTGCACCATGGGGCGGGGGTCTGGGCGATCTCAGGAGTCAGCTGAGCACAGCGTTGCTCACGTTTTGCGTATAAATTGATCTATTTGGTTCCTTCATGTGCTTAATTATGATGAAAATAAATGCATAACTCAGGAGGGTAAACTACCTCATCCTCCACAATGGTAAGGAAGAAGTAAACCTTAATACATGCTTTAAGACTAATAATCCCCCCATACCCTTCTATCTAAGTCAAAGAAGTTTGTTTGGTTTTCTAGTTTTTAATCAATTTTTCATCACAAGCCATTTGTTTCTTCAACCTTTTTTTTTTTTTTAAGAACTTCAGATTGGGAGGAAAACAAAGTGATTATAAAAAAATAATATGCATAGTGTCAGGGAAAATTGGATTCTAAATGGTAATGCAAGTAAGCTCAAAACGTCATAGTGTCTTTCCATTTAGGCAACTCTCTGAGTCAGTAGAATGTCTGCAAAGTGCACCCTCCAGACTTTTAAAGCACCACTCGTGATTCAGAATGAATCCAAACGAACACGACTAATCCTAAGGGATGTGAAAGAATCAGAGAGAAGTAAATAGCTGTTCCTTTCCAGTCTTTGTCCGGGTTTCCGTCTGGCTTCCTCTCAACTGTTCAATTGGTTTAGACTGCAAAACTCAACAAGTGGCCCTCGTCCAGGGGACAGACTATCGGGGGGCGGAGGGGGGGGGTGTGAATGGCTGACTTCTCTCCATTGAGCTGAGAACGCTGTGCATTTGTAACAAAGCTGATATTCGGCTTTGAGTTTCTGAACCCTTGGGGATAGCTTCCGTCTGGGTATCATGCAAGAATAGGAAGGTGTTGGAGGAAATGAAGACAACTTACTTCATCTGAGAGTATTTCAACAATACTTCCCCCAAGAACAAGCTATTCAAAAAGAGATACCATGAGGATCATCTTTCTATGAACTCTGGACCCAGAGGTGCTGTGGAGACAGCTCCTTACTTAGCGGGGAAAAAAATTAAAATCTCAAAAATTAAAAAAAAAAATGTATGGCATTCACATTTGAAATGATGGTTCATAGTTTCCATTTTATTTCTCCCATCCAATTTTATATTTATTTCACGTGCATCTTGGGAGGAGGGATACCAGGGATTGACCTGAGGGACACCAGGCCACTGAGCCACCTCCCCAGCCCTATTTCGTATTTTATTTAGAAACAGGTCTCCCTGAGTTGCTTAGGGCTTCGCTGTTGCTGAGGCTGGCTTTGAACTTGTGATCCTCCTGCCTCAGCCTCCAGAGCCACTGGGATTACAGGCATGCGCCACTGCACACACCTAAATGTGCATTTTTTGATTTTACATTTGGTAAAGCACACAGGTCTTGGGTATGGTATTCACCTCTCGCCCCCCTACCAGAGGAGCACAGTACAGGCAAGTAGCTATTGCTCGAATCAAGATCTAAATAAAGCACAATTCCAGGGTTTTGAACACAAAGCGGTGTTGTTTTTTGTCAAATGCTTTTTCTGCGTCTATTGAGATGATCATATGATTCTTATCTTTAAGCCTATTGATGTGATGAATTGCATTTATTGAGTTCCGTATGTTGAACCAACCCTGCATCCCCAGGATGAATCCCACTTGATTGTGGTGCACGATCTTTTTGATAAGTTTTTGTATCCGATTTGCCAGAATTTTACTGAGAATTTTTGCATCTATGTTCATTAGAGATATTGGTCTGAAGTTTTCTTTTTTTGATGGGTCTTTGCTTGGTTTTGGAATCAAGGTGATATTGGCCTCATAGAATGAGTTTGGAAGTGCTCCCTCTCTTTCTATTTTCCTGAAATAAATTGAAGAGTATTGGTATTAGTTCTTCTTTAAAGATCTTGTAGAAGTCAGCTGTGTATCCATCTGGTCCTGGGCTTTTCTTGGTCGGTAGACTTTTGATGGCATCTTCTATTTCGTCACTTGAAATTGATCTGTTTAAATCGCGTATATCATCCTAATTCAACTTGGGCAAATTATATGTCTCTAGAAATTTGTCCAGGCCTTGGATATTTTCAATTTTATTGGAGTGCAAGTTTTCAAAATAATTTCGAATTATCTTTTGTATTTCTCTAGTGTCTGTTGTGATGTTTCCCTTTTCATCACGTATGTTAGTAATTTGAGTTTTCTGTCTCCTTCTCTTTGTTAGCATGGCTAAGAACCAACTTTTTGTTCTGTCAATTGTTTCTTTTGTTTCAATTTCATTGATTTCAGCTCTGATTTTAATTATTCCCCGTCTTCTACTGCATTTGGTGTTGATTTGTTATTATCCCAGACATTTCTTCAGGACAGTCAATATTGCCTTCCCTGGTGTAGACACAATTCTGAATTGTACGGCCATAAAATGAGCTTGTCCTGTTGTAGCTTGATGTAAATGTTGTCCACACAGTACCTGTCTTTGGTGTCACTCCTCATTTGCAGAACACAATATTTTGCCCTTCACCAAGAGTGCTGCATGTGTTGCCAGTATGTCCTCTTAGTTTCTAACTAGGATTGCATGGTAGGGGCATGTCACTTTCTTTACTCACCGTCCAGGTGATGGACACGTCAATTATCTTGATTTTGTCCTGTTACAACTTAAGTTTCTCTCTATTTTATGGTCAAGTATTTTCGTGGAGGGCTTCAGGCACGTCCTTTGGGTCTACACTAGGGAGTGGAATTTCTGGGTATTTGGCAAGCAGGTGTTTAATGATCTCAGTGACCGCTGAATGATTTCCCAGCATGAAATGTTCTGCAATCCCTCCAGCCATGCATGAGGTATCACTTGCCATCGCCGGCTATTATTTTAGCTGTTCTAAGTATGTCCTGGGGTCTCACTGCAATTTCACATTTCCCTAATGAGTACCGTTGAGCACCTTTGCCCGTGTTAATAGCAATTTGGATATACGCTTTCATGAGTTGTCTGATGGATTTTTTTCCCCCCTGAATCAGGGCCACTCAACCACTGAGCTAGGGTCTCACTAAATTGCCAAGGCTGGCCTCAAACTTGTGATCCTCCTGCCTTAGTCGCCCTGGTCACTGGGATGACAGGTGTGCACCAGCTTGATGTAAATTGTGGACCATTGAAAAAAAAACTCAGCCCATCTAAAATCTGTTGTCTTTTAGTTAGTTTGCAACTTTGTTACAAAGGTCTTTTGTTTGGTGTATAAATTGTGCCTCTTTTCTCACGGTGTAAGATTTTTTTTTTCACATTAATTGTAGCTTCTGAAGGAAGTGCTTTGCATTTCAGGAGTCTAATTTTTTATCGGTTATTAATTAATATGATTCATGAAATAGAACCATTATCATCCTGACTGAGCAATTATTACTAATGCTGAGGTCAACAACACACATGCCTATATCTTTCCAGAAACTACATTGTTTTGGGGCTGGGGCTGTAGCTCAGTGGTAGAGTGCTTACCTGGCATGCATGAGGCCCTGGGTTTGATCCCCAGCACCACATGCAAATAAGCAAATAAAATCAAGGCATTCTGCCCATCTACAACTACCAAATAATAATAATAATAATAATAATAATAATAATAATAATAATAATAAAAGAAACTACATCGTTTTAGCACTTGCATTTTTTTTGTTATATTTCAAAGTCGTTATTATGTACTAGGGTCAGGATTTACCTTTTCCCATATGGGCCTCTAGTTTCTATAGCATAATTGTTGGAGAGACCTTGCAATCCCCATCGATTTTCTTGTGCTTTTGAGAAAACATGAAGTAATCATACACGACTATTTCTGTTTCTGCACTAGCTATTCCATGGCTTTGATACAGTATTGATCTTTAAGTTAATTCTTCTCTTTGCTACTGAAGCTTTGTAAGTGGTGAAATCAGATTATCTAAATGCTTCAAAATTTATTTTTTTTCAAATTTCAGGGAACCTGATTTGATCTTATTTATTGGTTCTTTTTAGTTATACATGACAGTAGAATCCACGTTGACATAATTGTACAAGCTTGGAATATAGCGCATATCTCATTCTAGTTAGGACCCTTTTCCTGAGACGTACATGATGGTGGGATTCACTGTGAAAGACTTCAACTTTACGGTCTATCTTCATCACCTTGAATGTTTCCTCTTGAGGGAAGTATTTCCTTTGCACGATTCAGTATAAATTTGAGCTTCTGTCTGTCCATTTTAAAAAGAAACGCAGGAATGTGTGTTGGGGTTAACACTGAGCCTACGTATCAATTGGGACCAAGCCGGACCCTAAAATGTTGCATGTTCCAATCACCCTCCATTTATTTCAGTCTTCTCTAATCAATCCCCAAACTCTTTTGCAATATCTGGGGTAGGAATCTTCCATGAAGTTTGATCTCTGATACCTGATGTTTTGTGTGCCTCTTGTGAATGGCATTTTTATCTATATTCATTGAAGAATTGTGGCATTCCATTATGAGAAATCTGGCTGACGGCGGATTGGAAGGGCTGAAGAAGAAAATCGTACGTTATAGGGTCAGAGTGAAAAGAAAAGGGAAATTGTTATCTCTTTCTTTAGGCCATCATGGAATGGTTTAAATTTATACTTAATGGAATGATTTAGAAAGGGCCAGCTACTGACTGGGGGTTTTAACCACTGGAGTCCTAGTAGATACGACAGCGCCTCTGCCCCGTGTCCCATCCAGCTAACCAAAATGACGTGGAAAGAGAAGCGCTGTGTTTAACATGAGGCGGCTTCAAAGTTTTGATCTTGTGCAAAGGGAATTGGCAATAGAGTTGTTACGTAATCCTTAACATCAAAATGTGACTCATGATGGGCCACGTTAGCACCTTCACTTTACTTTTAAAAAAAATTTTTAAAATTGGTTCTAGTTAGTTATACATGACAATAGGATGCATTTGGACACATGGTCCACAAATACAGCACAAGTTCTCCTCCTCTGGCTGAACGTGGTGCAGAGTCATGCCAGTAGTGTAATCACACATGTATACAGGGTAAGAATGTCCATCTCATTCCAGTGTCCTTCCCCACTCCCCTGTCTCTTCCCCTCCCTTCACTACCCTCTGCACAATCCAAAGTTCCTTCATTCTTCCCTACCCTGCTCCATTATGGATTAGCATCTGCTTATCAGGGAAGACATTCGGCCTTGGGTGTTTGGGGATTGGCTTATTTCACTAAGCATGATATTGTCCAGCTCCATCTGTTTACTGCCAAATGCCATCATTTCAGTTTTCTTTAAGGCTGCGTAATATTCCATTGTGTATATATAGCACATTTTCTTTATCCATTCATCTATGGAAGGACACCTAGTTTGGTTTCATAGCTTTGCTATTGTGAATTGAGCTGCTATAAACATTGATGTGGCCACATCACTATGGTAAGCTGATTTTAAGTCCTCTGGGCATAAACCAAGGAGTGGGATAACTGCGTCAAATGGTTATCACCTTCAGAGATGCCTTTCATTTATTTTTGTTACCACATTATTGACCCATGTTTGGACTTCAGAGGCTCTATATTTTATAAACTATATTTTGTTCAATTTATCATTCAAGAACAATTTGGGGTTATTTTAGGTAGTTAAAAAATGTATTAAAAAATGTCACCTCTGTTTTCATAAAATTCTAACATTCTCTACCCTTTTATTTTATTTTAGTTGAAATACTAGACTCAGCTTTCTGGCCCAAATCATACTTTGATAATATTAAGTGAATGGAACAAGTCAATGCAATCTCTCAGCTTCATAAGTGTTTTTGTTACTTGAATTCAGTATTCGGCCTACACTTGGAAGCAAACCCAAACCCTCTCAATCTTTTCCACGAATTAAAAGAGTAATACACAGTGAAAACACAGCGTCTCATCAATTACGATTTCTCCCTTTTGATTTTAACCGCATTTCTTCAGCAGCTTAGGATGGTTTTATGTGAGGCTGCTGATCTCCCAGGCTGAACCTCCAGCATTCCCGCCAACACATTCCCAGCGACTGATCTGGTTCCTCCCAGGGTCCCAGGGGTCCCTAAGCCAGCAGCCCTCCTCCGCACCCTCATGGGCACAGGGACAATCAGCCTCTCTGGGCTTCTCCAAGGTAAACTCACAGCTTCTGGGGAACCGCCCAGACTCTTCCTTTTCTTCCAACTAACCCAGACCCTCCTCCTTCACGGCCACATGACTTGGAGGCGTGCACACATCTCCCCACACCTGTCTGCTCCGACTCCAGGCTGAAGCCTGCTCAGGCCGACATCCCCAAGCTCAGGAGCGTGTTCCACCTTGTGCAATCTCATGGGCATCTCCCGGTTCCCCTCTGGGCATTTCCTCAGCGGCATCCATCACTAGGGACTATGACCTGCTTCCTGTGACCCAAGGAGGGACCTGATCGTCATAAAACAAATCCATATCAAACACCTGGCACCTACCGACCCATTAACAGGTGTGAGTTTGTGCTTTCACATATCAGTTGAAAAATTATTTTGAAACAAAAAGAGAAGAATATTGAACTCCCAAAGCGTGTCGTCTTAAAGGGCAACAGAATCTATATGCCGACTTGTTAGCCGAGGAATCCACTTCCTCACCAAGACTTTGAAGATCAAGAAGTAAACTCAGGAATCAATCAATGGGATGGCATCAAACTAACAAGCTTCTTCACAGCAAAAGAAACAATCAAGAACAAGAAGAAGAGAGTCTACAGAAGGGGAAGGAATTGCTTGCAACCTGCCCCTGAGATAGAGCATTAATCTCCAGGATATATAAAAATCTCAAAAAAATGTAACACCAAAAAACGAATAACCCAGTCAATAAATGGGCAGAGAAACCGAACAGACACACCGAACAAGAAATATGAATGTCAACAAATAAAGGAAAAAGTGCTCATCATCTCCAGCAATTAGAGAAATGCAAGTTAAAGCTACACTGAGAGTCCATCTGCCCCCCCCGTCAGGATCCTGATTACAACAGGTCACAGCCCACATGTATAACATGCCAAAATACACTCTGTTGTCAGCTCTATCTAAAAAGAACAAATAAAAATAAACTAAATAATATATAAATGCCAATTAGGGATCCAGTGCTCTGCAAACGTACACTTTCTCAAAGACAGAGAGCACCTGCTAACGTGGCCCACCATGTCCTCAAATCAGAGACGGCCTGGGCCCAGGTGGACCCTCCCATCCAGTGGAGGATGGAAAATCCCAATGGAGCCAAAATTTGGTTAAGGGGTCTGGATTTATTTTATAGACACTTATATTTGTTTTTCTTTTTTTGTGTAGGAAAATGTGACATTATCAGAGCCCAGGAACATGAGAGAGTTCATACGACATAAAATGTATTTAGATAAAAGGGAACGTCTGAAGAATGCGATTAATTAACATAACATTATATACAATACGTAACACGATATGATTAATACAGGTAACGACAGACCCGGGGAATCACCGGGCTAAATAAACGAGAGTTCTCTCTCTTACCAGCTGGGAACTAAAATGTTTTTATGATGCCGTAATCCATAAAGGGACTCCGTTTCAAAACCGAGGAATTTCGCAAGCAAAAATTCTATATTGCTCTCACATGCATAAAAGCCTCTTTTGGATATAAGCATGAGGTCTCAGCTCCTTATTAAAACTTTCAATAATGAATCAAACATGTGTCCTGTTTCCCTGCCAAGTGGAGGACTTGGAGCTCGATGCAAGAACAGACTGAGCATGTCATTAAAGCACCTTGCATTGTGTGTGCATGCGTGCGTGAATGTTGTTAGCCGAGATTTAAAATGTGACTTTTGTGGGGGATAAAATAAATAGGCCAACACCAGCGAGGAGGTCTGCTTCTCTTCTGTGCAGTGAGGGATACCACCCAAGAGAAGGCAGTCTCCAAGAACAATGGGCAGAAAAGCACTGAAGATTGTCCAGTGCTGCCTACATTTCTGAGAAGAGTTAACTGAGCCTGAATCCTGAGCATGTATAAAACAGCCACTCTTCTCCCTCCCTGTTCCTCAGGAGCTCATTAAACTGGTTTTAAAAAGCTTCTTGCCCATAGTTTTCACATTTTGTTTTTTATAATTTCACTGTATATGTAGAAAAACAATAGGCAGGAGATTGTCCAGTGCTGCCTACATCTCTGAGAAGAGTTAACTGAGCCTGAATCCTGAGCATGTATAAAACAGCCACTCTTCTCCCTCCCTGTTCTTCAGGAGCTCATTAAACTGGTTTTAAAAAGCTTCTTGCCCATAGTTTTCACGTTTTGTTTTTTATTATTTCACTGTGTATGCACACATGACTAAAATATTCATTTTTGCAAGTTTTTGGAACTTACCTAAAAGGAACCCATTAAAAGCACACTTCTGACTTGATCTTTCCTTCAATTTCACGTTCTCAAGATTCATCCATGTGGATCCGCACAGCTGCGGAACACCCACTCATACGGGAAGACTGCTGTTAGGAGTTCTCTCTGCCAATGGGCGTCTGTGTCATTTCTTATTTTTATCTATTGCAAATAATGTTATTACATGTGTGCCGATGTCTTTGATGCATACTGAGCTGTTAGGTAGTTAGAATAAATTCTGTCGTCATTGTATGCTGTTCAAATTTACTAGATAATGATTTTTTTTTTCAAAACACTATAAATAATTCCTGCCACCCATGGTGGAGTCTTATCACTCCATATCCTCTCTCTCACACTCTGCTGACATTTAGACTTTTGGCCAATCCAATGCATGCAAACTGGATCGCATCAATGCTGTAACTTGCATTTTTCTTATTAACCATGAGATTGGGTCTCTTTTCATATATTTAGTGGCAATTTGTGCTTTTTTCTCTTTTCTTTTTTTGGTGCTGGGGATTGAACTCAGGGGCACTCAACCACTGAGCCACATCTCCAGCCCTATTTTGTATTTTATTTGGAGACAGTTGCTTAGCGCCTTGTTTTGGCGGAGGCTGGCTTTGAATTCACGGATCCTCCTGCCTCAGCCTCCCAAGCCACTAAGATTACAGGCGTACACTCCTGCGCCTGGTTGAAGTTGTATTTTCAATGGTAAACTCTCTGCTGTGATTCATTATTGTCATTAATCTCCACGTTCCTTGGACAGCTGGAATATGGAACGCTGTCCTCTTAGACCCTGTGGCTGGCTATATACTATTGTTACTTTTTCCCACCTTAGTTTTGCACATGGATTAGGAGGTCGCTGATTTCCTTCACAATGCGGCAGTCAATCTCATTATTACATTAATACCAGGCTATTTCTGCAAATTAGCAAAAAATGGATGAAAAATGCTATTATCTGCAGACTGAATGCTGTGAGGGATTGAGTCCAGGTCTCACACAGCTAAGCCGGTGCTCTATCACTGAGCTAAATCCCTAGACCTCCAACTTACTTTTTTGGGGGGGGTGGGGGGGGCGGGTACCAGGGATTGAATTCACTTCACCACTGAGCCCCATCCCCAGCCCTATTTTGTATTTTATTTAGAGACAGGGTCTCACTGAGCTGCTTAGGGCCTGGCTAAATTGCTGGCTTTGAACTCATGATCCTCCTGCCTCAGCCTCCGGAGTTGCTGGGATCACAGGTGTGCACCATTGCACCGGGGCCAACTTCTTCTTTAATGGAAATTGTGCCGGTTCCTTCCAACTCTGGCTTATTCTTGTATCTCAAGTGGCATTAACAATGTGCTTGAAGAGGTTTAATAGGTACCAGCTTTTCTTCATGTTGCTACACTAACGTGCCAAGTGAGCATAGGTTGCTGCACACCTAATTTCATGGTGTCGTAGTCGACCATGTTTCTATCATTGAGCAAAAAAACAGAACCTGCAGTGCTAATTGTCGGCGTTCAGTTTCATGTACAAAACAGATTCTATTTCTGTGCCGGAGAACGTGATTTTTAAAACAGTTTTCCTCACACATAAGAAACGGAGCTTTCCAGCCGGGGATGGTGGCACACGCCTGCAATCCAGTGGCTTGGGAGGCCGAGGCAGGAGGAGCACAAGATGAAGGCCAGCCTCCGCAACTTAGCTTAGGCTCCAAGTAACTTAGTGAGACCCTATTTCAAAATAGAAATAATTAAGGGGGCATGAGGGCAGGAATGAAATCGAAACCCCTGCACTCAACGATCGAAACTTCTCATCACCTGGTCCTAACCACTGCTCACCTCCTCCAGGAAGTGACTGACTGGGTTCAACACGGTTGGAAGCCATCGCCCCTGGCTGGCTGTCCTCACTGCCTCCCGTGGGGGTGTGTGATAGCAGGGGCCGTTTCGCGACCCCTTTGTCTGTGATTGTTGGCTTCTCTCTCTGCCCTGCTGGGTCTCTGCAGCTCTGCAGTGAATTAATTTGGGGGGACGGTTGCCAGTTTCATTGTCTTAGTGTCCATTGCTCTAAAAATCGAATCCCATCCATCACTGAGGGTCACGGGAACTGTAAGCGTCAAAGGATCTTAAGAGATTCCTTAGCTCTAACACCTTGTTTTCTAGACAAATGCAAGGCTCAGTGATTTGCTCAGAGTCACAAATCAAAAAGTGGCAAAGCAGACACGTGTCTTAGCCTAGAAGTGAGAATTCTTTTCAGTTCATGTGATCAGAGCGAGTGGGGTGCTCCGACAAGGCAGCATCAATGAAAACGTTTTCACAAATATTTTAAACAGGCGTCCCCTGACCTCTGTTTGTCTGCAAAACAAACTGAGTTATTTAAACATCTAACATGTACTGAGATGAGTGTGGCATACCGTACTCACAGGTCAGGAGAAGAGAAGTCACTTCTTCATTATTCTCTAAGAGCAGAGCTTTGTAACTGCCTTTTCAAAGTTCCTGATTTTGTTTGGTGTCATAAAAGTCAATTTCTTTAAATCACATGATTTTAGGATCTGAAGTAGATAATAAGTTCTGCCTGACATTGATAAAGAAATCAGGCCCTAAACTAGAGAAACTGCGTTCAAAATAGCTCCTTCTGCCAACGAGGAAATAGATACTGTTGCATGAGACTATGATTTCATTTTTAGACATCAGCATCCCTAGGACACAATCACCATGTCTGAAAGATCCTATTGATGTACCACTTACATTCTTTGTTTGCCCAGGTGGGGAGCGGGCGGTTACAGGCACTGAACTCAGGGCCATGTTACCACTGAGCCCCGTCCCCAGCCCTATTTTGTATTTTATTTAGAGATAGGGTCTCCCTGAGTTGCTTAGGGCCTCACTTTGCTGAGGCTGGCTTTGAACTCGGGATCCTCCTGCATCAGCCTCCCAAGCCGCTGGGATGACAGGCGTGCACCACTGCACCCAGCTACCACTCACATTCTTGGTCCTTGAAATGACCTTTCCTAACTCCAGGGCTTCTTGTCAGTCTTTGTGAGTCAGTGGATTTATCTTAGATGCCCTTTAAAGCAACATTTCAGAAAAGCTGAGATGATGAGTGACTTGTTATCACCCTTACCAGCCAATTGGCTCATACGGGTACTGAGAGCGATTATCCTTTCTGTTAAGAAGAAATCTCTAGTTTCATTTCCATGTTAGCAATGTTAAACGTTTTTAAATCTTAAGTCAGGTGATTCTATAAGTTAAGCTAGAATATTTGGGTAGGGGGAAAAAAAAAGTTGCATTTGATGTGAGTTTAAGTTCCTGGGCCCCCTGACTCCTTCGATTCTGCAGAAGGAGTAACCCAGTTCCCGTTTTTAGCTAAGCCCCAGCAGCCTTCCGCTGGCATGAACTATGCTGACCCCGGGGGGGCATCCATCTTCAAGCAGGTGGCCCGCCCATGATGAATTCTAGAGTTCAGCATCTACGGAGAGAAGTTCCATCAAGGGTCAAACGGAGGCCCACGAGGGTTCTTGTATCTGCTGCTGGTGAGGGAGGTCACCGAGAAACTGTGTGAACCAGGTCAAGGTCCTCGACTCAGCCTCCAGAGGGTGGTTAACACTGCTCAGATCCACAGCTACAGATTTAAGTCCAGCTGTTTCTCAATATATCTCTCGGGGACTAGATTACTTAAGCCAGAGGGAAAAAACTATAATTATTTACATGCATATATAACTAGGAAATGTCGAGTTATCCTACGGTGTTGATTTTAGTGACTGGGAAATAAGTCACATCCTTTGTTACAAATGACGGTCCCTGCCACCTTGCCCTATGAGACCCACGCAGGCTGCTAAAAGTAGGAAGAGGCATTTAGTTAGAGACGAATGTTGCCACAGCTCAGTTCCTGATATTTCTCTAGAATCGGCCAGCTTGGGCCTCTGCATCCTAGCCGGGCAGGTCATGGAGATTAGAATTCTGACTTCGCTGGGGAGACACATCAGTCCACACGATTAGCACTCGTATTCATTTTTTTTTTGCCGCAATTAGTATCATTTAGCACAGTTCATAATGGACGTTTTGCTTGGCAGAGTTCATAATGGACGTTTTGCTCGGCACGCAAGTTCACTGCATTGAGCTCTTTCATTAAAAGACTAGAAAGTCAATGCATGAACCACCCAACATTACCTCTCAAAGCCCTAGGGAAAAGAAAGTAAATCAACATCCAAGGCAGTACAAGACAGGAAATAATTAAAATCAGAGCTGAAATCAATGAAATTGAAACAAAAGAAGCAATTAAAAAAATTGACAAAACAATAAGTTGGTTCTTTGAAAAAAAAATAAACAAAATTGATGATTCCTTAGCTAATGAAGAGAAAGAGAGAAAACTCAAATTAGTAAAATTTGTGATGAAAATGGAAATATCATGACACTACTGAAATATAGAAGTTATTTCGAAACTATTTTGAAAACGTATACTTCAAAAAAATAGAAAATCTTGAAAACATCAACCAATTTCTACATATTTCTAGATAGAAGATGCCATCAGAAGCTTACCAATTAAGAAAAGTCACATTCTCGGCCGAGTTCTACAAGACCTTCAAAGAACAATTAACACCAACACTCCTCAAATTATCCCATGAAATAGAAAAGGAGGGAACCCTTCCAAACTCATTCTATGAAGCTAGTATCATCCTGATACCAAAACCAGATAAAGACACATCAAGGAAAGAAAAATTCAGACCAATATCCCTGATGAACACAGATGCAAAAATTTATGTATTATTCTAGCAAATCGCCTACAAAAAGGTATTAGAAAGATAGTGTACCACAATCAAGTGGGGTTCATCTAACATACAGAAATCAATAAATGTGATTCATCACATCAATAGACTTAAATACAAGAATCATATGATCATCTCAATAGATGCAGGAAAAACATTTGACAAAATAAAGTGCTATTTTTGTTTTACTCTACGTTTCCTACCAGCTAATAATAATTTATAATACTTTAATAACCACTGAAGATATATGTTTAATATTTCACAACACATCAAATGAGGGATCTGAGGAAAATAAATTTCAAGAAAGAACCCCACAAATAAAAACATGTGGGCTGGGTCATGGGAATTTGAAAATTACGTATGCATAATGTTGAAAATAAAATCAAATGTGATGGCATCTTAAGTCCAACTATTAGATATTTCCATGGCTGTAGAAATTCCTCTACAGCATTTTTGGAGTAACAAAAAATAACTGGCTGAAGACTATTACATAAATTTTGATGACACTATCAAAGAGACCAAAGCCCACCATAATAATTATATCACGCCGCCTACAGGCAGTAACCACCCATTGCAAATATAAATCTGATGGGTGGTAGTCGCATTATCACATATTACGTAGTATGTTTTATGCAGCAGAAATTTGTAACATAAAATATGCTTCCTATGTAACTCTTGAACTTTTTCTATTATTTTATTGTAAAAATTCCTTTTGTAGATATTATTGTAATTTTCATGTTTTTGAAGGAGGCCTAGCGTGTTAGCAAATATTTTAGACAAAATTCACAAGTAATAACAGAATTAACAATTATGCTCTGAAGACCTTTATTTAAGAAAGAGATTTCTGCCTTATATATGTATATTTAGTTTATTTCCCCTGCAGACAACAAAGTGGTTGATTCCAGGGATAAAGTTCATAGATTTCAGGCCAATGATCCAACAAACAACCTTGGATAAAAGAGCTGAATAAAGAAAAAGAGGGAACGGACCTTAAAAGAACTACTAGGTTGAGGAGATTGAGTTAAAGGGGAAAATAATTGCTCTAGGAGTATTAGTTCCGAACACATTGGAACTAATTGGAATTTCCAAGATGCCATCACAGTTTTGAAGTGTGGCTAGTCCAACTTGGAACTGATGATTACATACCATCAGACCTAAAGCAATTCAAAGTTAGCCACATGTGGCCAGTGGCTGCCATATTGGACAGCCCCGCTCTGTCCTTTGGAAGAAAAGACATTGGCAAATCTCCCTTCCAATATCTCATTGCCTGTGTGTGCCAGTCATCTTGGTTACCTTTTCTAATGGATTGGTAGTTTCTTTGTTATAGGTTGGCGACCTCTGTTGGTTTTGATCATCTGGTGGATTTTGAATCTAATGAGAAGGAACTGGTGGTGTGAAGAGACCCAGCCATCACCTCCCTTCAGCTAAGTTTATGAAAGAAACTTA
The DNA here is from genome assembly GCF_001458135.2 of Marmota marmota marmota. Lineage (NCBI taxonomy): Eukaryota > Metazoa > Chordata > Mammalia > Rodentia > Sciuridae > Marmota > Marmota marmota. The sequence goes on from NW_026000327.1 coordinate 1,774,659, forward strand.
ATTACACTTAATTAAAAATGGAAATGACCAGTCCTGGGGTTCTTGGTGACTTTCCTCAATTTACACATGTCCAGCTAAGGAACTGGAAAGTGACTTTGGTTCACATTTTCTCCTTTCCCCACCTCATGAATCCAGAGTTGCCAAGTCCTCTCGTCCACCGAACCTCCCCCTTGCGGACATCTTTCTGCTTTAATATTCAGCTTTGTGCATCTTCTCGTTCAGACTGATACAATCCCGTCCCTGCTAGAACTTTCTGCTTCCTCTCTCTCACAGCTCTTCATCTTGACTTCCAATCCACTTCATCACATCTTTCACGGCAAGAGTGTGCCTAACCACCTGCTCCCTTTCCTACCCTGCGGAGCTGTAAGAACAGAGGACAGTCTTACTGCTTCTATAGTCTTTATAGCAGTTCATGCAATGTCCTGCCTAGAATGGACGGTCACGGTTGCTCATTGAATCTTGCTGCAAGAATTGGAAACAGTAGGAGCCTAAAACTTGGTTTGGTGTTTTGGAACAGTATAAATGACCTTCAACAAGGCTCAGAGTCTGACCCGGCTTCCGTTTCCTTACTTGTGCCTGGAGAACTGAAATGTACACCAATAGCAGCTACATTTGTGCGCGTCTTAGCACAGGGATTCCCCTGATAGAATCGGAATACCCGGGCCTACGGCCCTCTGTGCCCCTTACGGGTGGCTGGTGTTTCTGTTCGTTGCTTGGGTTTCTCTTGCATAAGTGAAAAAATTATCCATCTATTCAGACCATACCCTATTTATGTTATAATGCATAATTTTTTTCAAGACATACATGGGTGGTGGGATGCATATAATTTTGCTTATTTTCTCTTTGATAAACAAAGACACATATTCAACCTAGCATGTACGACCGAGAGATTCATGAGAATATTTTTAAATCTAATCGCTTTCTTTTTATCTTCCCAGGAGAGATTTGAAAAGGTAGAACATCTCCTTTTAATCACTAAATATTTGCAACAACACACACACACACAAACACACACACACACACAAAATAACTCTATGAGAATAAAGACCTAAAAATAAACAATTTCCATTTCAAGCAATATTTGCAACCATGGTCTAATTTAATATAAAACACTGATGGGAATGTGGTTTCTTTCTTTTAAAAAGTTTACCAGTCAAACTTTGGTCTTGTTTAACTTGGCAATTTCCTCTGTTATACTGGGGCCGACTTGAGCCAGGACACGAAAGAGCAAGAAATATTATCTCAGTTAAACGTTAATGAGTGCTCACATACTTATCCCAGGGTGTTCAGCCAATTAAAAATAGCTGCGTCCTCCCTGAAAGCCCAGACAATCTGGGGTGGGATCGTCCCGGCCCACTTTCCTAGCCCGGAACTGTGCTGGGATTTTGCTGTGTGCTCTCCGGTTTCCAAGGAGCCTCCAGTGAACTGGATTTAAGTTTTGTTTCTGGGTTCCCACAGCTGAGCCAAATTTGATTGACAAGACTTTGCAGGGACGCCGCCGCCTGCCCAGGAACGGGGCATCCCAAGGAATCGCAGACAGCCTCTATGCACAGAGAGACACCCAGACGAATGCAGTAACAAGTGCTAGCTGAGCCGCGATGAAGACAAAACAGGTGAAATGCGATTTAAAATCAGAGTAGTGAAAATCCAACGGAGATATGTAAAACTGAAGCACAAAGTTGATGGAAGTCCCTCAGAAGGAAGGACTTCTCGGCCAGGTGCAGGGGTGCATGCCTGAAATCCCAGAGGCTTGGGAGGCTGAGGCAGGAGGATCACGAGTTCAAAGCCAGCCTCAGCCAAAGCGAGGCCCTAAGCAACTCAGGGAGACCCTGTCTCTAAAGAAAATCCAAAATTGGGCTGGGGATGGGGCTCAGTAGGCCAGTACCCCTGAATTCAAATCCTGGTACACCCCCTCCCCAAAAGGGAAGGAGTTCTAAAGACAGAAGATTCTGGTGGTTCCCAGTGTTTCTTGGGATCTCAGAGGCCCAACTTTCCTGTCGATCACTAAGTTCGCGGTGGATCACTGAAGTCCTGAAGTGTTGCATCTCCTCTTTCTCTGGATATGACTCCTTTAGCATACGCCTCGTTTTCCGGCAGAGTGACCCATTTAGCTGATTTCTCCATCTCTACATCTGAAGTCCTCCAGGCCAGAAATCTCCTTCATTGTTTCGTTGTTCACTTGCTTCTGGGGACTGTAGCCTCTCATTCCAGGCAGCACAGAATCCAAACCTTCTCCAGAACCCGAGAGGCCATGTCCCTGTCTCTTGTTTACGCTCATCTGTGATGGGTGTCTCTCAGCCAGTTTGGTTCCCTTCCAAAAAGCCAGGAACGACAACGACCTGTCCCTCTGGCCCAAGTCCCCTCCCTGCCACACCTGTGGCACCTCGGTGGCATCCCTGTGCCCTTCATGTCCCATGTCGGGGCATCTCTCCACCCGTAGGCTGTGCCCCAGTTCTCTGCGTATCACAATGTGCAACTGTAGGTAGCACTGAGTGATGATTCGAGTCCCTTCTCTCTCCCAAACGGACACATTGTTCTGATATAGGTTTTTTCTTTATTTTGAATCTTCATGCAGTGTATATAGCAGGTGCGTTAACTATTTTTTTTTTTTTGGTGGGCTGGGGATTGCACCCAAGTCCATGGGCGTGTTGAGCAAGTCACTGAGCCACATCCCCAACCCTCAAGACCGTTTTTCTGATTAAATGTGCATATCTCTAACAGCAATGTATGTAAATAAATTTCCTAATATAAATTCATGCCAACTCTTCTCCTTCACGCTGAGTTTTTGGTTTCTTCCCCCCCCCCCCCAGATTTCAATCAACATGTTTCTTGGAACAAGCTCAAGTTGAACTTACAATTCTTATGACATGGGTCTCGTAAGAATGCATTCAACTCGACAGGTCTTCTGGACTTACTGGGTAAAATAACAGTGGAAGAAAAATCTGTCTCTTTAACATGGTTGGTGGAATCGCTGAGGATTTCACAATCTTTACGGAATAGGTAGACTACCAAAGGTTTTGGCAAGTGCTTATCTGAAATCACTGTTTATCAAAAACAATATGTATTTTATGTTTAATGTGGATTTCACTCTGAGCATCGGATGTCTACAATCATGTAATGGTTCATGTAATTGTCAACTCGATTGGATTAATATACACCAAAGAACAAGCAGCTCCTGGGCGTGTCCATGAGGGTGTGTCTACAAATGATGGGCGTATGGGATAGCCAACTGAAGTGGAGACCCTCCCTAGGCGTGGGCAGCACCGTCCAATAGGATGATGGCTTGGAGAGAATATAGGTTGGGAGACCAGGAAGCAGCTGCAGAGGTAAGCTGGATTCTTCTCGAACCTGTTGTTGATTGCAGCCGCTGTGATCCTCTGAGGATATCAGATTCTTGCTTCTTCACTCTTCCAAAGTGGACTCTGCCCGTGATTCTCCAGATGCCTTTGGTCTTGGACTAGAGTAGGGCCACTGACCCGTCTTGTTCTGGGGCTCCTGCCTCGTGGACTGGGGGCTCCTGGTCCTCCCAGCTCTCCAGCCTGCACACGGCCACTGTGGACTGTCCAGCTCCTGGTCCCGTGACCCGACCTAATTAGTCCCCTCTTTATAATCATGCCTCCTGTTGATGCTGTTCCCCTGGAGAACATATGCAGATCCTATCTGGCACATATGGCAAACCAGGGTGCTTTGAAATGTTTGGAACCAAACTGACAGGTCACGTGGACGTGTTCCTGCAAGGCACAGTCACAGGAGTCGTGACTGTGAACCCTCGTGCCTTGTGCAGTGTCCGTCATTGTGGCTGACCCATGCCTGGCACTGGAGCGAGCCCAAGGACCTGATCTCATGGTTTCCAGCTATGCAGCAGACCTCTCTGTCTGTGTGGCCTCTGCCTTGGGTAGGTCTGAACCCCTCCGTGACATCTCCGGGGCCTCCTCCGACAATCCCTGGGCTCTGTCCAGTCGGCTGTGGTGCTGACAGCACGGCCGTGACCTTCCCCTGCACCTCTCTGGTTTCCACAGGCTGCCTATCCTCTTGGCCACCAGGCTGCCTGGACGCTACTCTCACTGTAGCAAGGAAAGATCATTGAGGTCTCAGCTGTTCAAAGACATTGTTGTGTTTTTCTAGAAGAAAAGGACTGGCTTGGGAATCTGAGGAGGGTGCCCAGGTCTCTGCCACTCGGTGGAGTGTGGAGACAGAAGAGATTAATTTTCCTGTGCGGTGAGACCATTTCTCAAACAAAGAGCTGCCTGTTCCTTGGCCACCCTGTGCTGGATCTTCCGTGGGCTGGAATTTTCCCTTCTCCATGCTCAATCCCCTGCTTTCTCCCAACCACAGGCATCCGAGTGTGGATTCCAGGGCCTTCCCAACCCTTCCAGCCTCCCAGGCATGCAGAAACACTTCTTTATCTGGGATCCAGTTGTAGAAAACTGACTTGGCTGTTAGCTGCGGATGGCGTTGGTGGTTTGAATGTTTACTCTGGGAGAACGCAGCAAACACCCTTCATTCCCACAAGGAAAAACACTGGCTGAGCCCCGAGGGACGTTCCCTTAGACTAGGAGCAAACTGTGACATGTGACATGGAGATGATTTCAACTTCTTTTTGTGGGGAGGTGCGGGCGGAAACTGAGGATTGAACTCAGGGGTGACACCCCCAGCCCTATGTTGTAGTTTATTTAGAGACAGGGTCTTACTGAGTTGCTGAGGGCCTCACTTTTGCTGAGGCTGACTTTGAACTCGCGATCCTCCTGCTTCACCCTCCCGAGCCACCAGGATTGCAGGAGTGTGCCACGATTTCAACTTGAAGGTTGGAATGTTCTTCCACATGTATATTCATAACCAACACCATATAGTGGTACATTTACAGAATCTATGGATGTCACCGGTATGCCTTCCTCTGTGACTCAGATGGCATTCATTCCACTGGACACCTAATTCCACTAGATATTACAGGAAATGTATCCGTACTTTAAAAATTGGCTTCTTCATTCATTTGATAAAATATTTAGTGACTAAAATATTGAACAAAATCAATTTAAACTTAATATGGGATAGAACTCTGCTAACTGTGCTCTCTCAGTACAGAGACGGAATCATGAAGCTATATTTTTCTCTTAAAGAAACTTGGTTCTGTTGTACATATCTGTAAAGTGCAGTTTTTAATACGAGGAAAAATTCAAACCCCCCCTTTTATGTTACCTTGATTTTTTTTTCTTTTTTCCTGTGTCAGTCTTTGCATACATTTTCCAGTAGGCCAAGGTGAGAGGAACACATAACAGTTCTGTATCTATTAATGATATTTTAATATTACCTGTCACACCTGCCAATAATATTATACTGTTACCTATTATTAATTTCGTGCCTGGAATCTGGTAACACTTTGGACTGGTTTGAGGCTGGGTGGGTGTCGACTCACATCATCGTTGAAACGTTGGCGACCGGTTATCATAAAAGGCATCGCCTGCCCTGAGATTCCAGGGCCCAGAAGGGATAGGTACACTGCCAGGAAAGCCTCGTGGGTCAAAGGAAGAACTCTGGGAGATGTCTCTGTCAAAGGGAAGCTCAAGTTTCTACGAAAGGGTTATTTAAGCTGCAAGAAAATCTAAAGGATGAGAAGATGAAGAGAAACCAAACAATAGCACAACGTGTGGCCCAAGACAGAGAAGAGGCTACGTCCCTGCGTCCTGACTTCACTGCGAGGCCCCGGGGCCTTCCAGACAGCTGTGTTGACAGCATGGATCCACCTCAGCACTGCACCTTGCATCACCTCACCAAAAGGAACAGCAAGGAAAATCCCCAGGGCACGTCTCATTAGCGATTCTTTTTCCCATTCTACACAAATTCCGTTTCAACTCCCTGATCCCTTTCTCTTCTAAATGTGAAGCCAAGTTGACTCCCATCATAGAATTTAGCTCAGCGATGTCTTTCAATATGAGTGGCAAAAAAAAAAGGGAGTGTTTTAGTAAACCTCTTTACTGCTGTGACCCAAAGACCTGACATGAACAATGGGAACAGGAAAATGTTATTTGGGGCTCATAGTTTTATGGGTTCAGTGCGTGGTGGGCCGACTCCATGGCTCTGGCCCAAGGGGAGCAGAACAAGATGGCGGCAGGGCCTGGAGGAGGAGAGCAGCTCAGGACAGGGCACCAGGGAGCAGAGAGAGCTCTGCTCACCAGGGACAGGACAGAGACCCCAAAGGCACAGCCCAGGGACCCCCTCCTGCAGCCACACCCCACCTGCTGCAGTCACCACCCAATGAGTCCATCCAAGTGGATTAATCCACTGGTTATATCACAACTCTCATAATCTAATTGCTTCATCTCTGTATCATACACGAGCTTTTGGGGGACACCTAATATCTAAACCATAACAGTATGAATGACAAAATGAGGACTCATTGAATAGAATAAATCGATTCTGAATTACAATTAATATAGACACAGGCAGATGGAGGTAGTCGAAGGATTTATCTTATCTCCCAAAGAGAGAAGACTATGATAGCAAATGGAAAATATATATATATATATATCAACACTTGCTGCTTTTACAAATCTCAGATGACTGTCTTTTTGATCTTATGGCCGTAAAACAAACACTTTGATCCTCACGTGGTAGACGGAACCAGTTCTGAAATCATCTACTTCACTTGTAATTCTCTATTTCTGTCACATCACTGCCACCAAATCCATATATGCTCACAGCCGATGGGATCTGAAGTTTTTGTTGGCATAAGCCACGTGGTGACAGATGTCTGTGTGAGTATCCCCCCAGCCCCGACAGGCTCCTCCTGCAGCAGCTGGGGGCGTATGTGCCCACCCCACACTTGGCACAGGAACTCTTTTGAGACGTTGTTTTTGTTTCTCGGAAGCCCTTTACCTCCTCACCTGCACGTTTCCTTTGCTTTTATTTCTTGAATTAAAATGTAAAAGGCAAACAGCCACACAGATGGCCCAGCCGGAGAAAGCTCAGAAACGAATACAACCTGTGTTGCTCCAGACTTAACGCAGTCCCTTAAAGACGTGCTGTGGTCGGTGGAATTCTAGAATGTTCCAACCTCCCAGAGTCCTGCCCTGGTCCCCAGACTGTGAATGTCAGACCCCACATCACGCTTAATATTATCTTATGAGGACAAAGGGCATCTTCAAAGGTGTGAATGTGGCTGCTGGGGATTTGATTTTTGAGTGGATCCCAAGGGAGATTATCCTGGTACATCTGATCCCTGCACACGAGAGTGTCTTCTCTGGCGGTTAACAGAAGGAGAAGGTAGCATGAGGTGAAGCTAGCATGTCTCAGGAGAAAGATGTCCAGCCACGGAGAGTCGGCAGTCACCAAGGGCCTCCATTCCACCGGAGGAAACAGGTGGAATCTTCCAGGAGTGGGCTGCAAGACAGACTCATCTCCAGACTCCAGAAGACAGCTCAGACGAACACCCCTGGACTCTGGCCGTGGGAGACCCTAAGCAGAGAACCCAGAAGCACCTCGCTGAGGTCCTGCTCAGGAGAAGTGCCAGCTCATACTCGCAGGTGGACTCAGTCCCCACGTTTCTGGCGATTTGCTGCACTGACGCCATAGACAAGTAGGACGACGCCTTCTGTTAAAAGCCAGCATCCGCTGTTTTGACATCATTGGGGTGCTCAGTGTCCACTTGGGGACTACTCCCGCCTCTCCACCCTCTTCTATATCCTTTTAGTTGCTACACTGCGCTGGAAGTTTTGTCTTCCTGAAACGCAGCTGCGTCCATCCCATTTATCAGATGATCGCATCCCGCACCATTCATACGCACATTACCATGTCGATGGCAATCAAACACACATGTATTAACACACCGTATAGTATTAACACACCGTATTCACATTATGAGTGGGTCACCCTTCTCTGCTTCTTTGACGACCAAGCTCTCCTGTTGAACTTCAAGTCCTCCAGCACCTTCTCCAGTCCACCTGTCTACCCTGATGACCTTCTCTTGACATCAGGCACATCAAACCATCTCGTAGCCCCTCTAAGCTCCTAAACGGTCACACCTGTATGACGTTTACCACTGTTCCTTAAGGCACTTGGTTCAGTGTCTTGTCTCCTGGAGATGCCTCCAAATGAGGAATGTGTACACAGAGTAAAGAGTATTTAATAATATCAGGGTCTCTGCAAAACACAGACTCCATAGGCACTAAGAGGAAAATATATATTACAAAACAGCATGCACGAGACGGTTTGCATTCTTGCCGTTAGGCTCGTTATCTGCTTATTCTTTCATTCATTTTCAGAAGAAAAGGAATAATGAGAAAGGAAGATTGGATTCAAGTGGTGTAAAACAATGTCAAATGCTACAAGCGAACCCTTTCTGTTCGTGGGATTAAGTGAAATAGAAGATATCTGATTTTTATAAATGCACACATTTTGCAAATTTTTAATTTACTGTTTCACACTCTGAACCCATTTGTATTAGCAACCCGCAGGATGATTTAATGACTTCCAGGTCCAAATGACCCACTGATGTGTCCTCTGCTGTTTCCTCCCACGCTCCCCAAAATGCGTTCATTGCCACAGGCACAACTTTGCTCTTCAATTTCCAATCTCATTTAGGCAAACAGTAGGGGTCAAATATAAAACAGATCTGAGGAGAGTCGAGTGAATCTCCAAACTGTAAGAAGGCTGGCTGGAAGAAACTTTCTTTTCTTTTGCTTAAAGCAAAATATCATACAATTCTGCGGTCTTGCATCAGGCGGTTTCTGATCTTGAGTTTAAACAGGTGAACTTGGAAGTATGTGACTTAGGTCAAAGTCAAGAGGAATGAAAAAGGTTTCACGTCTGTGCAAAACTTCAGAACAATAAGAATAAGCCCCCAGAATGGCGGGCGTAAAAAGTCAGCGTAGATTACCAACCAATGCGGGAGGGAGATTGGTTTCAGACACTTCAGGGGTGACTGTGGTTGTAGAAAACGGTGATCTCACCAAGTTCTTAGGAAAAACCAGGGAGACCCATTTCACCCTTTGGACCTCTAGAACACAAAGGTAGTTGTGCTCTGAGGGCTACTCCATGTGATATTTGTTATAGCAGCAATAGGAAACTAATACAAATGTACACATGAATTGATGGACAGATGGATCAGTGCATTTGTAGAGCTGACTGCAAAGGGTGCCTGCAAACAGGGCTAGCACCCCCTCCTCACCAGGGTTGCTGTGAATGTGTGTTCTGCATGTGTGCACCGTTTCTCCATGCCTCTCAGACATCCGGCTGGCTACTCGTGTCTAATCTTCTGCACATCCATTTTTTGACTGCACAAAGTAACTGAGTCAGGGGGAAGAAGACGCTGCTTGGGCAGCGTTTTTTTTTTTTGGACATTTTATTAAACTGTTTTTGGCTTTTCCACATGCATGCATTCCTGGCCCATTACAAAGCTAGAGAATGCTGTCTTAATATCAACAGAATTTCCTCTAAGCCCAGTTCCAAACCACACATTGGCCACTTTACGGGAAACAAGAACCATCCAGTCGACATCCTCCTGGGAGAGCCAATAGCCATCCCTGTGTGCAGTGGGCTTCACGGACACCTTTTATTAATTTAAAGGAGGTGCCTGAAACATTTTAGGAACACGACGGTGGGCCACTCTCCAGGGAGACTGCTCTGTAGGATGTGCTGGGTGCGCTGGAATAGAAAATTTCAGTATTCAGAGAAGTTCTTTCAACATGTCAGAGAGGACTTGCGTGCCTCACCTCATGGCTTAAACTGGGCATTTTGCTAGTCCTAAGGAAACAGAATGCACACGCGTGCACACACGCGTACACAGAGAACATGGCCCACGGTAGCGGGGTCAGCGCAGGACGTATCCGGATCCCAACGGAGAGACTTTATACAAACAGGAATGTGCTCCAGCCTGCCCTCCACCTCTGAGCAGGGCACCCCACCAACTGCATTCCCAAGAACAACTCTAATGCACAACCAGCCCGGAGAAAAACTGAGTGCAGTCGAGGGAGCTACTGTGACCCTACGCCTGTGACGCATCATGACCCAGCAAGTGCTGGACTATCTGGCCACACTCACCTCTGCCTCAGCCCGTTCAGCTGAGGACTGGCCCTGATGTTCGACATCTGGCCTTTGACCTGACACACGCTGCATAAATGCTAGTATAGATACCACTTAATCCTGCTCTGCAATTTACCCTTGGAATTGATTCCTATATAATAACATCTCTGCACCTATTTACAAAAGATGAGATTGTGCTTCTCTAAGAATCCAGTCAGGCTAAACCCAGGCACAGAAATTAACGTTCTTAAATTTTCAATTATATTCCAAAGGTTTAAAAATAATTTGTTCACTGAAAAAACTCTTGAAACTGTTTAAATCTCTTTTAAAACTCGTTTTCCAAATCAACGGGCCCTTTCCTTCTTTCTTTTTTGATACCAGCCACTGTACCCAGGGGCCCTGTGCCACGTCCCCAGCCCTTTTTATATTTTATTTTGAAAGGTTCTTGCTAAGTTGCTTAGGAACTTGCTAAGTCGCCGAGGCTGGCTTTTGAACTCGAGATCCTCCTGTCTCAGCCTCCGGAGGTGCGGTGGGACCACAGGTGTGCGCCACCGCACCTCGCTGGGCCCATTTCCTGAGTTAATACTACAATGTCACAGAGAAGGAAAGGTCATCTCCAAATGACAGGGCTTGGTGAAAACATGACTCAAGCTGGCGATTTCCCATTTGGGCTGATCTTCTCCATAGATCTAATGATTTTCTTGATTCGGGAGCAGTGTTCTCCACAGGGTGACAAAGCACCCTTTTGTACAAGTTCAAGCAGAGGCTGCTCATTTAATTGGGTGACTTCCTGTCACCATTTGTATAGGTCCTGGTGATTCACAGGTTCACACACCCGATTAGCTCTTGGTCTTCCCCATGCACTCTAATTACAGGGCGTTTAAAGTGAGCACTCCATATGACCCGAAATAGCCACGAAATCATCTTGCTTATTTTCCCTCCTCTATCCTTCACCCTGAAAATTAGAATTTTACTCTGAGAAGTAGTTAAAATATATCTCTTGCGGCACCTACTTCAACCATCTTCTGGTAGGTGCACACTCCTCCATTTCTAAGGCCCCCTGTGCCATTTCTGTGGTGAGCTGGTTCTCTTCATTGGGTGTGCCCTTTGTACTTAATTCTCTGAAGGGATGAGGGTAACAGGCACCCGCCCAGAAGGTATGGCCAAGAAGGGAGAAGGACTTTGGCCAGCCGCACCGTGAAGCAGAATCTCATTTTTCTTATTTCAAAAGGAAACCATAAATCTCTATGCACGTTTGCACATTTGAATACAAGGGAAAGTATATGTATATATTCGTGGGATGATTGCCTTGCTTTTTTAAATTTTAGCTCACTTCAAAGCACTCTGTGTGTCTTTTTAAAACAAACTAAACCAGTGTTTTAAAAGGGCATAGTACATGAAATATTATATTAAGATATATTGTATTTTATATATAATATATGATATTAAAATATAAAATTCAGCCTGGGCAGCATAGTATTATAGCATTGACTTTACCTGCCCAGAGCTCTGGGTTCCAGCTCCACACACCTCCAAAAAATATAAATATATAGTAAAATATATAAATATAAAATATGTGTAAAATATAGCATATGTATATATGTACATATAAAGTAATAATAACAACAACAAAGAAAACCGATTACACTGCTTGCTACTGTATTTTTCTCCACAAGGACATTATTGGACTTACACCTGGTTTCATAAAAAAGCCATTCTCTGGCTGTTGTGAGAAGTACCAAGAAATGGGACTCCAGAAGGAAACAATGCACTCACTAGTCCACCCCTTTGCATATATATGTTCGAGACGGAGAGGAGAGAAATACCACTAACAAAACGCAAGGGATAGTACTGAGCATTAAAAGGGAATAAAATCATGGCATCTGCAGATAAGTGGATGGAGTTGGAGGATATCATGCTAAGCAGAGTAAGCCGATCCCCCCCAAACCAAAGGCTGAATGTTCTCTCTGATAAGTGGATGCTGATCCATAACAGGGGGGCATGGGAAAAAAAATGGAGGAAATTGATTGGGCAAATGGGAGGGGGGAGGGGAGGGGCATGGGGGCAGGAAAGACGGTGGAATGAGATGGACATCATTACCCTAGGTACATGTGTGACTGCACACAGGGTGCGACGCTACGTTGTGTACAACCAGAGAAATGAAAGTTGTGCTGCAATTGTGTACCGTGACTGTCTCAACAGGACAGAGGAAGGAGCTATGCACGTTTAAACTATGACAGGGACAGGAGAACTGCTAGATTCACCCGGAAATAACCACATCAGATTTTGAGTCAATAAAATTTGAAGATCAGATTTTCAGTCAATCAAAGCAAAGTTAAGGTAGCATTTTAGACCCAGTAAACGAGCCGAGCGTTTTTTTTTTTACAAGAAATGCACTTGAGCAGATGATGGATGAGGGAACTATCCTGTTGGAAAGCATCATTTCAACAACCGTAAACGAATCAGTCGGTATCATTAACTGAGCACCTACTGTATTTGGCCGCTGGAAAGAATCATTTATTTCTGAACTGTCCTGATAGCATTCTTGTAGACAGGTGACTACGTATCCATTTCAATGACAAGGAAATGGACAGTATAAAAGTTACAAAGTAATCAGCTCCGGTAGGGAGACCATAGAGACAAAGCAAAGTCACTGCACACCAGCAGCTTCTCTGTCCTGTATCATATTCTGTTCATGTTTTAGAAAAAATTTATCACTATAAGGTACTTCTTAAACTTTTATTAAAAGGAAATTTCTTTAGCAAATCAAAAGCTATGTGCATAGGAATATTTATGCCAGTAAAAATTATGAGGTGCCCACGAAAAGGATTAGCAGTTCAGGTCAGGGTATGCTGATAGAAAGACAACATTTAACTTATAACTTTTGTTGTTATTGATCATACATATACATATGTGTATATAATATGCATACATATGTAACATTTCATGAATAATTTAATTCCTAACAATTAAGCCTATCTCCTACATATATATATATATATTTTTTTTTTGATACCGGGGATTGAACTCGGGGGCCTTCGACCACTGAGCCCCATCCCCAGCCCTATTTTGTATTTTATTTAGAGACAGGGTCTCACTGAGCTGCTTAGGGCCTTGCTAAGTTGCTGAGGTTGGCTTTGAACTCATGATCCTCCTGCCTCAGCCTCCTGAGCCACTGGGACGACAACAGGTATGCGCCACTTTTTAAAATGATTTAAAAATCATTTTAAAAAGTGATTTTAGGGTATCTTCAAATTTTTAAATATTCTGTAGTTTTTGACATTGAAAATTCTATCGTGACCCGTGTTCAATTTGAACTTAATGAAAAATCTTCATCCAGTTCACATGTGGTTAAAAACAGAGAGAATCGTCGAGTCTGCCATCTCACAAAATGGAAACAAAAAAGGTGAAGGTCATTCACGTCTCTTTCTCCCACCCAACGAAGCCTGGAGAGATGACCTTCTGCTATGAACCACCTTGGGTTCTTCAGATACCTGCTGCTCCTCCTCTGAGCCGAGATGTCCTTACCTGGAAAAGGATGCCCTGGGAGGGAAAAACCTTGTAACTTGCCTACGGTGGTGGAAACAGTCTATTGATTTACGAGTCCTAGGAAGAAAATAAAAAGCAGAAATTAAATTCATTGGCAGAGCCTATGCACAATAATACCACAACAGTTTGGGAACAAGAATGGAGATCGTAAAAAAAATACTGAAACTAGAACAGTTGAGCTAAGGATAAATCACGTCTGTGTATAGATTTTTTTGGGGGGGACGGTGTGAGCTAGCCAGAGTGGCAATTCTTCGATGCATACAGCAGATTAAATCCGTGGTCAGGATGAAGTTCTAGGGCATAGGTCATAAAGCCACACCCGATACTGTGCTATCATGATCCTCATTAGCCCCACATAAAAGAAGCCCCTACTGCAGGTGATTAGGGGAAAGAGCGGTATTCCTTATAGGGCCAGCAAAGCCCTAAAGGGGAGGACGACATCATGTCCCTTAAGTGGCAATCCGGATGAGGTGAGACAGGAAGATGGGTGAGGTGCACATGACCCAGCATCTCTTTCCGGGATCTCTACAGATGTTTGGGAAGGGCTGTGGGATTCCCCACAGTGTAGACGCAAGCTCCTGTGGAGTTTATTGATGGACCGGGAGAAGCTGGACCCAGAGCCTCTTGGTGGAATCTGCTTTAGCGTCAAAGAGCACAAGGCTCAGAAGCATCGTGGTCGTGAGTGAGACCCCACAGTTCTGCTGCAGCAGAGCTGGAGACGGAACGAGGGCCACTCAGACCCCAGGCTCCCCACCCGTCTTGGTGTTCGCATGGCGATCCCTGCTCTTGGGGGTGTCCACTGGCTGGAAGCTCCCTGCTTGCCGCTTAGCAGAGGACCACTGGACGTTGCAGGGCAACCACGCAAGGTGAGATCAAGAAAGGATCCTTCCCCCCAGGACTCCTTGGCTCCCACCAATGGATGGACGTCACACCCTCAAGGGACAATATTCATTTCCAGATTACCAAGTTTCATTGTTTTCTCAGGAACCAAACAGGAGGTTAAATGTTATTCATTGTCAGAAAACCGATGAAGCAAGAACACTTTATTCTTCACGAAGAAGCCTGCCAACTTCTTAAAATCAGCCCGTGAAAGTGAAAGGGCAGATTCTCTTACAATCCTGTTACAAACACAGTGACAACTCAGTGAAATTGCAAGTACATAAAAATCACCCGACTCTCCAGTTAAAATTACAGTCGCAAAATTCATTTTATACCCCAGTGGACAAATCCCCTTGAGCTTCATAAATCCTTACAAATGCGGAGGTTTCTTGATAGAAACGTCAACTGCATGGTATCAGTGAATTGCCATACCTTTTGCATTATAATCATAATTCATCCAGTTGAAACTTTAACCGGTACAGAGATTTTGCAACTTTGGCTCAGGCACAGAAAGGGACAGGAAATAGCAGTTACTGGTGCCCCAGTGGTTGAATTTAGTACCCACATTATTCAAAGTAGCTTTGGTCTCCAATGTTAATATTCAATTTATTATGGTTACAAATTAAAAAAAAAATCCCAATTTGCCTTTGGCAAACTTGCATATTTAATCCGGGTCATATATGTTATTTTAAATAGAAAGCTAGTTAATATGTCAATTACCTTCAAGGAATATTTTCCATTATGTTGGGATTAACAAATGTAATTATTTAGTGATCAGCTGTATGTTTGAAGCTTCCCTGGAAAATTTAATATATTAAATATATTGCCATTTTCTGATTCCTAGAGATACTTTCTCAGTCACTTAAGTCATTTCTGTGAATTTAATAAATGCTACACACATGGACAGGTGATGTCTTCTCTTCCTCTCTCTTCATCTTAATCCTGGTGTCCTACCTGACTTTTATTTATTTATTTTGGGGGGTACCAGGGATTAAACTTAGGGTCACTCGACCACTGAGCCCCATCCCCAGCCCTGTTTTGTATTTTATTTAGAGACAGGGTCTCACTGAGTTGCTTAGGGCCTCACCTTGCTGAGGCTGGCCTCCAACTTTCGATCCTCCTGCCTCAGCCTCCCGAGCCGCTGGGATGACAGGCGTGCGCCACTGAGCCCAGTTTACCTGACTTTTGTAGTGATGACGACTGTGGTGTTTCACAGTTTGCTTCTCTGAGAGTGGGATAAGCAACACAGTCACAACACAGCCACTTAGGTAACAATGTTTCACTTCTACCTTGTTTAACCTCCATTTAAAGGGGTTGGCACTGACTCCTTCCGCTAGGACTCTCTTTTGTGCCCATTATTAGGTTGGTAAAATGCATCCACGTCCAGTGTGCCTTTCGCGTGTTCTCTTCTACTGCTCTCTGATTTCCCACTGCCCAGTACAGGACAACAGTGTGGTTGGCAGCGACATTTTCAAACACTGCAAAAAGAGAGTGGTTGGGCGGGGTTTGGGGCTCAGTGGTGGAGCGCTTACCTCACACATATGAGGCTCTGGGATCAATCCTAGCACCTCATAAAATAAATAAAATAAAGGTATCGTGATTATCTACAACTAAAAAAAAAATATTTTTTAAAAAAAGAGAGAAACAAAGCTGGGTATGGTCACGCATGCCTGTAATCCCAGTGGCTCGGGAGGCTGAGGTAGGAGGATCGCAAGTTCAAAGCCAGCCTCAGCCAAAGGGAGGCCCTAAGCAACTCAGGGAGACCCTGTCTCTAAATAAAATACAAAACAGGGCTGGGGATGGGGCTCAGTGGTGGAGTGCCCCTGAGTTCAATCCCCAGTACAGAGAGAGAGGTTCACAACCTGCAAGCCGGTGTTCAGGTTGCCCATGAACTTAGTATGCAAGTCAAGTGCACGATGTTCCTGCAAACAGGGGACCTCCTGGGATAGATGTAGCTAATCTACATGCAGCACCATTTTCTTCCAAATACCTTTATATATTCTGCCATCTGTTACAATCACCACTTATATAGATACTTATAAGATAGCTCATAGGAGTCCATGCATTACAAGACCATGCCTGACACCATAATCACAGCTTCTCTGTCTCATTTGAGTGGCTACGATCCACACAGACCTTGCTGAATTAACTTGGCTCCTCTTGACCCCGGATGAGTGTTAAATTCTCAATCTTCCTGCAAACTGTGCAGGCTAGCATGATGCCCCTCCTTCACAAGATCATACGAGAATGATCTTGAATAACCCCAATGACCCCATTGTGCGTCTGGGCCCACAGGAGAGAATTATGTGGACACATTTCCCCCCAACCCCCCGGAATCCAAGAAAGTCTTTCCAGCATTCTGAAAAGTCCCTGCAGAATCTTGGGTTTGTGTCATGGCCTAGATGTAAATTTCTTTCTAAGTGATTGGATTTCATCTCGTCTGAAGACTGAAATAACAGGAAATAACTCAGAGACCAAGGAATGAATTTATAACAGGGGGAACTTACATAAGGCTCACATAAATAGCTCCAAGGGGAGAGTGTGATTTTTAAATAGCTTCAATTACATTTGAAAACCAAGGAGACGTTATATTCGAGGAGTATCAAATGGAGGGAAGGAATAGTCCTTCGACTCCAAACCCACCTCTTCCCTTCTGTTCCAATCCTCTTCCCCTTTTCTTTCCAGTCCTGGGAACTGAACCCAGGGCCTCAGGCACGGTCGGCAAGTGCATGACCACAGAGCGACATCCCCAGTTCTCTTTGCCTTCTTAGGGATATTGAATATCCTAAGAAGACTCTTCCAGCCAAGACCACGACCCCTAAGTTAATACATTCATGTCAGTTCAATTCCTAATTCTCTCTCTTTTTTTTTGAAATAGTTGACACATTCATTCTTACACTTGAAGTAAGGAAGTAAAATAGATAAGTAAATACAACTCGTTCATTTCCAACTTTTGACTTTTAAACTCTATTGTTCTTTGTTGTTGTTATCCAGTTCATAATTCTTATTTTGGGGGTGGTGGAAGTTAAACTCAGAGCCTTCCTTGCTCATGCTAGGCGACCACTCTGTCACTGAGCTGCACCCAGCCACTCAATGATTGACTACGTTACCTCTACCTTGCCATCTCCAGGTGGCTGCCGTGAGAATTTTGGCAATCCCTCACTCTGTCCACCAACATTCGGGGAGGACATGGTGTTTCGGTCAGCCTGTTCACCACTGTGACCAAAAGACCTGACCATTTCAGAGGAGGTAAAGATTATGGTAAAGCTCATGGGTTCGGAGGACTCAGTCCACAGATGGTGAGTCCATTGCTCTGTGCCCAAGGGGTGGCAGGACAGCATGGCGGGAGAGTATGGCAGAGGAAAACCACTCACAACATGGCCATCGGGAAGCAGAGAGAGTCCCCTCACCACAGACAAAATACATATCCTCATGGCACATCCCCAGTGACCCATCTCCTCCAGCCACACCCTACCTGCCGATAGCTATCACCCAGTTAATCCATTCAAGTGGATTAATCCACTGATTAGGCTAAGTGTCTCATGACCCAATCATTTTAACTCTAAACTTTCTTGCATTGACTCACACTTGAGCTTTGGGGGATGCCCTCATTTCTAAACTACAACACATGCATGGTATGTGTCTGTCATTAACCTAAGAAAAGTATGTGTCATGTTGGTGACGGAGACGTAAAAAGTTTTTGTTTTTTAATGAAAAATGATTGCAAACATTGAATTGATTCTTAGATTTTTCAGACAGGAACATGCTCAAGGTAGACACCTCTGATTTGCAGATCTTGCCTATAAGAGCATCCCCAACCACCCTTAGTTGCACACCTTTATGTGAGGACTAACTCCTACTTCTCAATCTCCTTCTAAGTGAGAGAGGTGGTGATCTTATCTCCGAGGACAGTAGCCTCTCTTATTTTCATCTTGAGAGTCTCGATTCTCAGTGGGGGTTTCAACCAACTTGTTGACAAAGGACTGAATTTCCAAATCATCCATCACCCCATCACTTGAGTCTGAGTGTTCTTGAGCTTTTAAATATGTTACTACTGGTGCTGGATTAATACCCACATTCTTGTAGTCGTTATGATTTCAAATAAGAAGCTGTTTAAAAAGTTTTGCGAACCGATACAACATTTGTGTCATTCATTTTCTGACATTCATGCCTAAAATATAAAGCAACGCACTCTTTTTCAAATGCCAATTGCTCATGTATTGGAATGCAGATTTATTCTCTAGCTATTTAGATGTAATTGTATAGGACTTTGAAGATTCTAGTTCCTAGACCAATTCAAAACAAAGCTGGACACCCATGTAACAAAGATGTTACTGGGAATTTTCAGACAAGGGGATGAATTTAGTCTAGAATACTTTCAACTTCCCTTCAAGGGCAAACTTATTCTAAATATCAGTGGTTTTACTTGGTTTATGTTTTGAATTTTCCCTGGAGAATAAAAGGTCTCATGTTTATCTTTAGGGATCTAATAAACACAAACCCGAGCCTTGGGGATTGACCAAACAGATTGATGGAGTTTTATTGGGATGGAACTACAATCTGGATAATTAGTGTCCACCTACACAAACAGACTTATTTAAAAGGGTGGCAATTTGCCTAGTTAATTCTGTTTATTTTTAATGATGATCTTGCTTGAGTAGAAAAGATAGGAATTTTGTTTGCTGTTTACTGCAGACACCAGAGGGCAAGCATATGTTTGGCACTTTTTTTTAGTTATTTCTTGATTTCTTTATGGAAATATATTACGTAAGGAAACAACTGGCATGCTTTGTTAAAATAATTTTTGTTTCTTATATAACATCAAAAGAATAACTTTATTTCTTATGAATATTTCTCCTGAATTTCTTAAAAATAGGTTCGTTACTTCTCATGCAGTAAACCGCAGCGAGCCGGGCTGCAGGAGGAGACAAGTCTGCAGTCTGGCTTCAGAGGAGACAAAGTAAGAGAATGGGTGGTTTCCCATATTTCAGAAAACGCAAAAAGACTCTGGGGAAACAGACGTGTTCCATTGGTCAAAAATGCACAGGAAGTCTAAGTAAACAAACAGGTCCACAGTTTGAATGTTTCTAAGTCACCCTGTGTGTATAATCTGCATTGCATGGGAGGTGACGGGGGGGGGGGGGGCACTGTGGCATTGACTGACATCATGGCTAGACCAGCTGCCATGTTACTTCTTTACAAAAATTCCTCAGGAAGGCTCTGAACATCTGTGGAAATAAACCTTAAAGCTTACTCATTCAGTCAACAAGGTCTGCCGAGTACCTAGTAAGTGTTGGCAGTGCAGATAGAAACGTCAACATGAATGGGCGCGCCACACTGATAACAGACCACGCCAATCTGCAAAGACACACGGATCAACTGCCCACCTCCACCTCCGATTACGAGTGCTCCTGCAGGGTGCACCTCTCCACGGGATCCATCACCAATACCATCTTCCGTGCCTTCTGTTGGTTCTCCAAAATGGTAGCCCTTCCATCCACATGGACAAAAGTGATTCCATCTCCCTTTTCTTCTCTGCTTTACAGCATGTAGCTTATCCACGGATTCCTTTAACACAATCCATCTTCCCGACCTTTACTTCTGCCTATCCATCATCTCTGAATCATGGTCATCTCTGCACGCATCTGTCTCTACTCTGCGTCTTCACTGTATCATTTATCATCCAGCTATTCATCTATCTCTATTATCGCTCTGTCCATCCATCTAATTCCTCTGTTCCATATTCTCTTATCATTTATCATCTATCTGTCCATCTCTATTATCTATCATCTCGCTCTCCTTCTCTTGTGTTATCTCTATCATCTATCCACCCATACATCTCGCTCGTCTCTCTTATCTATCCACCCATCCATCTGCCTGTCTACCATCCATCTGCCTGTCTATCTTCCTACCTAGCTCCATGCATGCCGGGATGTTTGTGAAGACTCACAGGAAGCATTTCTTCCACAGAGGGAGTCAGGTGAGGCTTCACCACACTAGTAACTTGTGGCCCTTCTGCCCGCATGGACAAAAGTGACTTAATCTCCCTTTTCTTCTGTGCGTTACAGTACGCCAGCTTACCCACAGGGTTCCTTTAATGCAATCCATCTTCCCGTGAGTTCAGAAAAACCTCTCTGCTACACAATAAATTTTGTAAAATAAATACATTTCTGTGAAATAAATGGATGCGCTTGACTGCAAGAAGGCACGCTCACCGACTTTACCCCTCCACGCTACCATTGCAAACAGCGTGATTTTATGTCAACGATTCCAAGTGCACGGCGGGGATTCTTTGAAAACTAAGAAGGGAGATGTTGCTTCCGTTCACCATCATGAATATCAACACAGCAGAGGGATCTCGCTCTTACGGCCATGAACACCAGCAGCGGCTTCTACCATCCGTTCTTTGGGTTCAGTGGCCTACAAGATGCTCACCCATATTTGACTTGGAGACTCCTTTGAGTCCCCAGTTGAAGAACAGAGCCGTGTGTTCTCTTCACTTGGTTCTTACAGCATAGAAAACGTGCACTGGGTGGTGTGTACCCTGTGCATCAGAGCAAGGCTCTGAGCGTCCCCACCCAGGACAAAGGACCAAGTTCACTTACACGGAGGGTATCATTTCCCTTCGGTCCATCCTGGGCTACTTCCTTTGTCTATTCTAGCACCTCCCTGAATGGAGAGGCAACTGCCAATCATCCAACATGGTTTGGATGACTCTCTGCAAGCTACCCGGGACCTCAAGGAGCTAAGCTGTGCCAACCCTTGGAAATGTCGGGCTCAATGACCTACAGGTCACAAATCCTTTCCCTTGTTGGAATGCTGCCGGTGCTCGGTATTGAATTTCTCTGTGTGCTGTACGATTTCAGCCTTCCTTATTCTATCTCCCGCCCCCCCCCCTGCCCCGTCCAGAGTTTAACAGTTGCATGCATGACCTGGAT
>NW_026000327.1:1796060-1802968 GCF_001458135.2 Marmota marmota marmota
CCCCCCCGCCCCGATTACAGTTAATCTGCTGAAGAACCTGGGTTCTTTCCACCGCAGTGTCTTCCGCAGTCTGAGTATTGCTTACTGCATTTGTACATTTTGGTTAAACAAGCTGTTCTACTCTCTGCTTTTCTTGATATTTCAGAGGCTTGGTGGAAATCAGATTTTACGTGTTTGGCAAGACAATACTTGCCGTCCCAATTTTCTCACCAATAGGTATGTATTGGCTAACTTTCTCTTTTTAAAATGTAACCAGCCCCCGACAGTCAGTGCCTGTATCCATTAATTCATTGAGGGCTGCAAAATGGGGGGGTGTTCTAAGTGGATCATTTTATTTATTAATTTACCTAGCAACCATAACTCTATGACTTTCATCTAGTGTTCTTGTTTTCCTTATAGAAAAACGAAGCTACGTGCTATGTTCTCAAGGTGACAAGGAGATGACCAGTCATCTTTACAATGCAATGAGTTAGTTTGCTTTTTTCAATAGTTTTATAACTTTATGATCTATTACTTTATAAGTGGATGGGTTTAGATATTTTAGTAATGTTAATTTTACCATCTCAATCTAAGTGCCGATTGGTCTAGCTTTGACCAAGGAGAACATCCTCAAGTTGGCTAATGAGCCCCTTTGATGCGACTTTAGAAATCACTGATATTTTTCCTGCTCTGATTTGTCCAGATGAATTAGAGTCTCATCTTATACAACCCGTGCTCCTGCCCAGGAATGAATTATAGCAACTCGGTTTCTTTAAAGAGAAAAGGTACATGCCACCTCTACTGTATTGTTCCTAAGAATTCTCCGTGTAATTAAAAAGTGCATATGTAACAGTTGAGTGTTTGTACTAATGTTTCCAATTCAAGAAGCACCATGTTTTACTTGACCTCTTCAATATCATCTCTTTGTATCACATTGAAAATCTCCATTGTCAAGGACATGGGGGACGACAGAAGGAAAAGACCCCATAATCAGTCATGCGCTTTATTCCTCATTAAGAGCACAGTAGCATCCGCACCGTCGTACTAAGATGAATGGTCGTTGCTAACAAGAGTTTTTTACACTTGAAGTCTTTTGCTATAATTTCTCATCTCTCCCATTTTAATCTCCACATGTCCAAGTGTGAGATTTCACAGCAATTGCACGAACTCACTTCTCTTTTTAAACCTGCATTTTACCTCAGTTTCAGAAGTTACTCTGTATTTAATGATCAACTCTTATTCTTAGGTTCATGTCTTTGGGAACTTACTTTGTCCAAAGACAGTTCACCAGCACATTCCTCAGGAAAGGTTGATAGGAATAAACTTCCTTGAGTTCTTGAGTATATTGTGCTGATATAAATGGAGTTATAAATTCTGTCGTGCACTTTATATGGTTTGACAATTGGACAGTTACTTACTTGTGTATGCTCACACTGTTCTGGCTGGCTTATTGATAATGATTGTGCTGTCTACTAGTTCTCTATTATTACTAATTCTTCTGACTTCCCATTTTACAGGGACGTTAATTTTGCCTTTAAAATTTTGAGTCGTTTCCAAAATTTTAAATAAATGCTTTAGGTAGCACTTCCACACTGGAGTTGGAAAGAGAGTCAAGGCAGGGACTCTTTCTTCTTCCTGACAGTATCAGGATGTCCACAGGACCTGACCATCAACACACAGGTCGCCTTTTGGTTGAAATTATCATTATTACTTACATTTCTATCTGACTCAGAAGTAATGGTTGGATTTCACCAAACTCTTTTATGGTGCTTATTAAAAGAGTGAACTTATTTTCTTTTCATTTAACATCATAATGTTCTGAATTACATTAATACGTTCCCTAAGAGTGGATCATTCTGGTATTTCTGAAATAGATATTATTTCATCATCGGGTATGAATTCTTAATCTACTGTGGGGTTTAAATGTTCGCTTAAAGAAAGAGTATGCATTAATATTTATATAGGAGACGGCACACCTGAATGCATGTAATTTTCTTACTTCCCGATCGTGTCGGGTTTTAATATCAGAGTTAATCTACCTTTATAATACTCGATACAAGCATTCCTTCTTTTTATATGGTCGGCTTAATACCCTAGGGATAATAGTTCCTTTAAAGTTCAATAGCACAGAAATTTCCATTTCCTCCTATAATGGGAAAAGGCCTATGAAATGACCCTCCTCTTTCACTTTGTAGGTAGGTAGAGAGGCTAAAGGAGTGATGGAAATTCTTTCTCCCATGACTATCAGTGTTTCAACATTTCACCAAGAAAGAGACGTCCGTCTCGTTCATTTGTTGTTTCTAGACTGCAAGGCCGGTTCTAAGGACATCACACATGATCCTTGTCCTCGTCCGTAACTGCCTACTCATCTCTGGCTTCTTGTGAATCGTACCAAGAAACATACTGCAAAAAATGCGAAGCTATTGCTCAATCTAATTTGACGGTTTAATTGTGGATACAGACCAACAAAGGCATGTTGAGCAATCAGCAGAAAGGAGGCTACTGATGGGGAGACTCTGAGTTTGTTGAAGAGGCCCTGGATCAACAGAGTTCATGGTACTGGAGTCAAGAATGGGCAGCGAAGGGATTCCGGAATCTGTGGATATGAGGGGGCCCCTAAAAGCTCATGTGTGAGACAATGCAAGAATGGTCAGAGGTGAACTGATCAGATCATGACAGCTACAACCTCATCAGTGGATTAATCCACTTGAATGGACTCACTGGGTGGTGACTGTAGGCAGGTGGGGTGTGGCTGGAGCAGGTTGTCACTGGGCTGTGCCTTTGGGGTCTCTATCCTGTCCCTGGTGAGCAGAGCTCTCTCTGCTCCCTGGTGCCCTGTCCTGAGCTGCTCTCCTCCTCCGGGCCCTGCCGCCATTTTGTTCTGCTTCCCCTCGGGCCAGAGCCATGGAGTCGGCCCACCATGGGCTGAACCTCGGAAACCAGGAGCCCCAAATAATCTTTTCCTCCTCTATGTTGTTCTTATCAGGTCTTTTGGTCACTTTGTCAGAAAACTGACTAAAACAATACCCATTTAGGATTTCATTACATTTCTTATTAAGTTATAACATTATTATTTTCTCACTAGAAGATGTGGCATCTACCACGGCCCCCTTATTATTCACACTTAGTTTTCTTTATGACTGAATGGAAAGACCAAACTTTCAGAAGCCCTGTGGATTCTGGAAAAGAAGTCATGCTCCCACTTTGGGCCACACATTCCTATATATCAGGTAAACAGACATACATGCTAAACTCTGGTAATTGCTTTATTTGGTCCTTCTACAAACGTTTCTGACTTTGCTTGATCTTTGAGGTATAAGACGCGTGCCAAGGTCCCTTTCTGATGGTTTTACTCACGATGATCAAACACACTCATAACTCTGCTGGCTCACACCCTCCTCCTACCAGGCACTGTCCCTGGCTTCAATCTATATTTTTCTCTGTTCTTTTTCCTATCAGTTTTCCCCCTTAATATATTTTGCATTAGTTTTCACTGAAACTCCTGGAATCAATTTGTTTTATGTGTCTTTCTGGCAGACAATTTATCACTGCGTTTAGATTCCGGGGCGTCCTTTGGCATCAGCCCTGCTCCTGTGTACGTGGACTGTCTGAAGGCCATTTAGATTCGATCGTGCCGTTTTTAGATGCTGAGATTTGTCATTGTGTATTGTGGGTGGGCTGGGTGTGTGTCCTCGTTTGTCTTTGTGTTTTGATTTCTTTAATAATGTGGAAAGAACACAGTGAGTTCTGTTAGTGTAGACTGAGTCCACTGCCTTGACTCTGCCCTCCCCTGGAACTTGGTCCAATCTTGTTTACCCAGTAGAGTTGACGGGTGGCTGCAGTTTAAACTAATCACAAGTCCAACTTTCCCTTGGTCTCCCTGCCAGACATAGTGTTGGATCTATGGAATCCCACCAACCCATTCTCCTCCTCAACAAGTTACTGACATGTGTCATTCACAAACTACACCAGCCCTGCCTTAGCAAACTGAACGTCAAGGCAGAGTTGGCCACGTTGGTCTTGGTCTTCGGTGGAACCGGCCTTTCTTTCTACCAACAGAACCTCTCTTCTGCATTGTCCCCAGAAAAGAGAGTGACTTTTAATTTTAATGTTGCTAAAAAATGGTCTCCTCCCAGAGGCGATGCAAAAATGTCATATAAAGCTTATGTATGATTAAGCGACGTAGGATACGTTTCAGATCCCACCCCTCGATTACGTCCTGCTTTGGAGAGTCCTGTGGCCACAGTTTGATAGCTCATATGGGTTGCATTAAGTATCAGGGCCGCAGACCAAATTTCAAATGCACACAGCAATATATTTTCAATTTGCCACTTATTACCTTGGTAAAAAATCCATTACAGTTAAAATTGTTTTGTGTGAAGACAGGAACGTAATCTAAAATTTGGTTGAATTCAATCTAAGCTTTAACGAACTAGAAAGAAATAATTGGAAAGCTCAGAGGGAAAGAGCAAATAAATGAACAAGCAAACAACTACACACACACACACACACACACACACGCAAAAACAAACTATTTCATCACAAACTATTTCATTACCTAATTGTACCCACTGAATTAACGAATATTCATAAGTATTTGTGCATCTTATTCGTGTACCAAAGACAATTTAGTAATAAATGACTTTAAAGCAGTACTTGCACAACTTTTTTTTTTAAAAAACAGCTTCACATAACATCTGCACCTGACCTTTTTGCAAAAAAAAAAAAAAAAAAGGCATAAAATCTGTTCTGTTTTGCAGCAAAATAATCCTACTTTGTATATACCCCCTACTTTGTGAGATACATATATGGCGCACACGTGTTTATCCAAGCATCTACATATTGTGTATTTAATCATCACTCCTTTCTTGTAAGATTTATTTACTGATGATTGCTGAGCCCTAACCACGTGAAGAACTGCAAATCATTTCACCAGTTACTGGAACACAAAATCCTACCTTCAAGCCTCTTATAGTAGAGAAGCAGAGAACTTACCAGGGCTAAGGGCATGGCTCAGAAGCAGAGTGCTTGCCTAGAATGTGCAAGGTTCCACCCCTGGCACTGCAGAATCCCAACGGAACAAAGGAAAACCCTCCCCAGCCACATGCCGCCATGTGCAGAGGGTCTGTGGTGGAGCAGCGGTGGCTTTCCAGGGGATCTGGTCATATGCTTTCTCCTCCTGGAGGCTTATCTGGCTTGTACCACTGCCACCTGCCTGTCAAAAGCACACAGCAGGAAGAAGATGGGGTCAGGAGAGCAAAAGGACATTCCCTCTCCACTGCCTCACTGGGTCCACTGTGCTTCTGAAGGAGAGACCAAGATGGAGAGACACTGACCTCACTCCCAGCATGCCCTTGTGAAACTCTCGACCTCCTTCCTCTCCCACCATGGCCTCTGGAAGGGCAGGGGCCTGCAAATGTCTTATTTTAAAATTGATTTTTGATTCATGTGTCCTTCAATTATAAGTGGCTCACCATAACTTCCTTTTTTTTCATTGTAAGAGGATTAGAACTGTGCCTTTTGTTAAACTTGACGGCACCGGTATAAGATTTCAGACTGAAAATGTGAAGCCCATTCTTTGTCTAGATGCTTCAGAATCTAGTTCCTTATCTGTCAATCACAAATGACCTGACAGCATCGGTTTTATTTCTAGACTATTTCAGAAATTTTTCCATCTTTTCAAGGTCTATCTAATGATTTTTGTTATCATTAGCAAACAAAGGACACCATTAATATTGGATGAATGTGGATTTTTCAAACAACTTTACTATACAGGAAAACCAAACATAAGATTTGAATCTAAAGCTGTTGTCACCATCTCTGATGTTGCTGATTTCAGGGGAAAAAAAAATTGCTTTGATATCAGAAGGTATTTGGTGGCCAATGTATGATTGATCTAAAATTTTTAGAAACTATATAGATAGTAAATGATCCTGGTCTCCAGGAGCTAGGAGAAGTTGGCAGGTAGTGAATTTGTGAATCACTGGGGACTTTTAGGGCAGTGACACTATTGTATATGATAACAATGAACACGTGGTCTTATGCATTTGGCAAAACCCATACAATTATTTTTGAGAGGGGGGTTTACTGGGGATTGAACCCAGGGGATCTTAACCCCTGAGCCCCATCCCCAGCCCTATTCTGCATTTTATTTAGAGACAGGGTCTCCCTGAGTTGCTTAGTATCCTGCTGTTGCTGAGGCTGGCTTTGAATCCGCAATCCTCCTCAGACTCCAGAGACACTGGGATCACAGGTGTGCACCACCAGGCCCAGCCAAAACCCATAGAATTTCACCATACAGAGCTGGGCACGGTGGCACACGCTAATAATCCCAGCAGCTCGAGGGAGGAGGATCATAAAATCCCTGGTACCCCCCTCCCCCCCAAAAAAACCCAGAATATCACCACAGAGAAACTGACTCTTGATGGAAATACCTACAGTATGAACTTGATTTGATCATAGCGCATGGACAGTGGCTCATGGATTGTGACGAAAGTCCCCACTCAGGGCAGGATGTCAATAACAGGAGGTGGTCTGGCAGAACAGGATGGCTCACAGTTTCTGCACCATTGACCTGTAAACTAAAAGTACCCTAAGAAACTAAAGTCTATTCGTTTAAACTATTAAATCAGTGGAATTCTGAGAATGAAATGTTTTTTGATGCCGGAAAAATTCACTTTCTGCCTCCGTCGGTCCACCCCTGAGAAATGTTACATCAATGACACGATTTCCCAGTGGGTGCAAAAAAACTATTTTAACAACCTGAAGCTCCTGCAATATGCACTTTTCCAGGATGTGAGGAGGAAGAGGGCACCGTGCAGGCTTGAAGCAAAGCCTGTGGAAGCTCTCTGGAGATGCCTGGCGGGGGGGGGGGGGCCGGGGGGTCGTGCTGCTTGGCCGTGCCCGTAGCCTGCCACATTCTTGTAGCC
>NW_026000327.1:1802989-1806881 GCF_001458135.2 Marmota marmota marmota
GTCTTGCTTGGGCCCGGGATCCCCCTTAGGCTCCCAAACTTTTGTGTCAAGCCTGTACCCTCCTCCTAATCTAGTCTCGATTTGCAAGAGCACTTGAATTGCAAATAGCTCCGACTTCACACATTTACTGGAGTGCTTTGTTCTGCTGCAGGGGGAGAATCCAGCCAGTGGTGACCTGGGCGGAGGGCAGCGCAGGGCAATCCCCAATTTCACTTGCTCGTGAATCCACGCATTTTACAGGGCTCCTGGGAGCTGGGTGTACGGAGATGCACCCCCTCTCCCCACCTCGGGCTCTGAGAATAGCTCCCAGCCAGCGGCAGAGCTGCCCGTCAGGCCCGGAGTCGGCCAGACCATCCTCATTGTGCCCCGGGCTGCCTGGACCCAGCCTGCAAGCCTTCAGCCACATTCCCCGCCTCCAAGTTCAACTGGAAACCACGAAGCCTTCGACCTCGGGGTCCTTCGCGTTGGCACCCCCTGAGTCATTAAGATGCAGGCAGACACCGTTCCGGACACTTCTATTGATGCGCCTGAAGGTGCCTCTGTGATTCAAGGCTCAGCTCCTCTTTCTTCTCTCTGTCTCTCACATCATCTCTGAAAACTTCTCCCAAGTCTGGGAACAAACTCCTGTCTTCTGAACGCAGCCGGGCCACCCACACCCCACCGACACACACACACACACACACACACACACACAATCACGGCAAGGACAGAATGCTTGTGAGTGCCCAGGCCTGCCTCCCACTTCTGCACATTCCTCAAATGCAGAGTAATATTTTCTTTTTAAATTGCAGTTGGAGATGGACAACCTGTGTGTATTTTATATGTTTGTTTTATGTGGTGCTAAGGACGGAGCCCAGCGCCTCCCACATGCCAGGCAAGCGCTCTGCCACTGAGCCGCGGCCCGACCCTGCACGCAGTAACGCTGCTTCCAGAGAATTATCAGTCTGCTCCCGAGTTCGCTCATTCCATCCGACCCCTTAAAACTGTCAATGAATCTTTAATGATCTGCAATTCCAGAAAAGTAGTAGAAATGTGGGATTCAGAGGACACAGAGACTGACCCACAAAGTCCCAATCATCTTATATTGGACAAAGGCGTCAAGAACATGCACTGGAGAGAAGACAGCTGAACAGAGAGCCTTCATCCTGGGAGCAAATCTTCACCCCTCACACATCAGATAGAGCAGTAATCTCTACGGTATAGACAGAACTCACAAAGCTAAGCACCAAAAAAAAAAAAAAAAAAACCCAAATAACCCAATTAACAAATGGCACAAGGACCTGAAGGGACACTTCTCGGCACATCTCTCATTTGGAAAGCAGCAAAATGTTCTGTCACCAGTCGACCCTGTTCCTCCACCCAGCGAGGTCTCTTTCCTAGATCCTCCTCTTGAGAAGCAGCACCTCTCACGGCGGCGCTCACCCGGCACGGTCAATAATGCCCCAATAATACCCTAATCAGCAACACATGACCCTAGAATGCACTTCGACACACCCTACGTCACTTCTCCTTCTTCAGGTTGGACCTGGTGTAGCATGCCCTGGTGCTGTGCTCATACATGCACACAGGGTCATAATGTCCCATTCATTCTACTGTCCTTCCCACCCCATACCCCTCCCCTCCCTTCACTCCCCTCTGCCCAGTGCAAAAAAATCGTGTTCGTTTCTGAACTTGAGAATCCATGTGTTAAACGTCCGTTTCAATTCCAATGTCTCGGTCCCTTCGCTCCCAAATCCTCCAGTGTGGCTTCCACTGAAACCCTTCTTGCCGAGGACAAAGAGAACTCCTCCTGGAGCCGCTCATAACCCCTGCCTCCTGGCTTTTATATTGCCCGATGGATCCCGGTATTAGAGGGTCCTGGCCTCCGACTCCTGCCTGCTGTCTGGATTGGCTCTACTTACCCCTCCCGATTCCGTCTATGCCGCCGGCTGCCATCTCCTTTCCTGCACCCTCCCTCGCCTGGACCCTGCAGGAGTGGGAATCCCAGAGTGTCTTCCTATCACTAGGTCGGTCCACCCAACACCTTGCTTGAACAATGCTCCCGATGCAGCCTTCTTCCTGCTGGACAGGACAATGCGTCCAAATTCGTGCCTCCACCTCCACCCGCCGGTTCTCCACTCCATCCCACCCTCGGTGGTGGCCAACGTGTCAGCTTCGTCTCCTCCGAAGCGTCCAGTAGGCACGTCCAGTGACCACGGGCATCATCAGCGTCTTGACCTCCAGGGTGGCCATCAAACGCCACCGCCGGCCTACATCTGCCCTCTGCCACTCAGGGAGACAACACACAGGCCACTGACCCCCGCTGACCGCTGCCTGTGTGCTCTGGTCAGCCATGCCTTCCAAGTTCTGCTTGATCACGCTCTTCATCCTGTCCGCCTGCCTCAGACATTCTGCCCCAGCGTCTCACCATGGCCGGGTTGTGATTTGGGTCTAGTCTCACCTAAAACGTCACCTCCTCAGGAGACTCCAGATCCCCCACTCGGTTGCCCAGAGCCTTGTCAAGTTGCTGAGGCCAGCCTCAACTTGCCATCCTCCTCCCTCAGCCTCCCAAGTCACTGGGATCACAGCACTCCGATCACCCTGCTTAATTTAAGGCATTTGACTTTGAGTGGATTTATCGTGTCGTTCATTTATATTATTGTACAGTACATCATCCGTACGTTCAACTAACATTAATATTTAGGGCAGAGGCACTCTGTAGCTCTTGTTCATTGCTAAGTTCCTACAGATAGGAACAGAATATAGGTTTTAAAGTAATTGATCAGAGTCGGTGGGTTAGGGTAGAATTGTAAGGAGTGTGTAGGGAAGAGATGCCAGGTCTGGGTGGAAAGAGAAGACACTTTGGAATTAGGTGAACTACATTAGAATCTTGGAAACAGACTTTGCACATATACAGCTTATGCACCCAGAAAGAAGGTGAATTATAAATGTTTTTCAAGTGCCTGCAATTGCAGTGCAACCTGTTACTTCAAGGTCGGCTGTGGAATATTCTACCTGGGCCGCGCTGGAACTCCGAAAGTCTCATACTTGGGTGCAAACTGGATTTTGAATCGTCAGATTTGGAATCCTCAATCTGTAGGCAAAAATGAGCACAGAGGGTTCATCAAGGTTCCTGGGAACTCTTTGAGGCCAGCGGCAGTCACAAAGTCTGATTCCCAGTCGGGGATGATGAGGCACGCCTGTGAGGCCAGCTCCTGCGGAGGCTGAGGCAGGAGGATTGCAAGTTCAAGGCCAGCCTCGGAAACTGAGCAAGAGCCTGTCTCTAAACAAAAAATAAAAAGGACTGGAGGCTGAGCTCAGGGGTAAAGCATCCCTGGGGTCAGCCCCCCCCCACTAAAGCCACCAGGAAGAGTGATGGCCAAGCCCAGTGAAGAGGTCAGCTGGGGCGGAGGTCGGGCCACCAGCAGGCAGCCACTGCCCCAGCTTCAGAAGGGACAGAGCACCCTGCTCAGCACGGATCCAAATGACTGGGAATTGAGGAGGGACAGGAATGACCAGGGTGAGGTGAGGCTCTTCCCCTGCAGGGACTCCACCAGTGACCCAGCCCTGCAGCTGTCACCTCAGGGAGGAGGGGCGCAGGGAGGGACCGGCTTCATCTGAAGCCGCTGAGTTCACCCCAGAGTTTGCTACAGCCTCATCCTCTGCCATCTGGTAGGACGGGGCTCCCAATTCAGTGTATTTAGGGTGACAAAGGCACAGAGAGATGTTCTTTATATAACTGAGTTGTTTTCTAATCTAAGCTGCTGGAGTCGCTGCACGATTTAAGCCTTGGTTTTATCGTGGTTGATAACGGTAGCTGCAGAAACACCAAGAGGAGTGAAAAACTGAAGGAGCACTTTAGTCCTAGACTGAGCTAAAAGGAGGAGGAGGAGGAGGAGGAGGAGGAGGGGGA
>NW_026000327.1:1807043-1884669 GCF_001458135.2 Marmota marmota marmota
CCCGCCCCTCCTGCCCGCCCCTCCTGCCCGCCCACTAAGGAGCTGAGCGCCTTCCCTCCACCTCCCCTCCAGCGCTGAGCATGCCATGGGCCCAGGACCACTGCGGCCACTGACCGTGGGCCAGAGCCTCTGACTGTGTGACCCCCGACGCGTCTTTCCTCCACCACTAGGCTGACCCTCTCACACGGTCCTAAGAGCAACAGAGACTGCCCACACAGGCCTGCAGAAGGGCTCTCCCAGTGCCCTCTCCGCACTTGCATTCACTCCTGACGCACACAGACCAGGAGCCGGCAAGAGCGCAGCCAGACGCCCTGGGGAACTGGTTTCTTTGACCCCACGAACTCAAGTCTGGTTCTTTTAAATTTATTTGTTCCTTTGAGATCTGCCTAACTAGGGGGTACTCTGACATACTACCCAGACATGCAGTGCCTCTTATTCTAATTAGGATCCCGTTCCTGTGGTCGTACGTGACGTGGACTTTCAGTGGTCGTGTGTTCCTACGTGAACACAGGAAGTTACGTCAAATTTATTCCTGTCTTTCTGATTTCCATCCCCCTCCCTTCCCTTCCGTCCCCCTTGTCTAATCCAGTGAACTTCTACTCATCCCTCCCTGCCTGTGTGTTAGCACCTGCGTATCAGAGAGAACATTCAGCCTTTGGATTTTGGAATTGGTTTATTTTGTTTAGCACGGTACACTCTCCAGTTCCTTCCATTTACAGGCAAATGCCGTGATTTCTTCTTTATGGCTGCATAATATTCTACTGTGTCTACAGACCACATTTTATTAATCAATTCATCTGCTGAAGGGCACCTACATGGGTTTCATAGCTTAGCTACAGCCATTTTGATAACTGACTCCAAGCAAGAGTGATTTCCCGGCAGGTTCAGGGTGGGACTCCTTCCTAAGCTGGACCTCAATCACTGCAACCCTTTAGCATATGATACTTTCTGTATCTCCAATCACCTTTCACCATTGATGCCTTGCCCCTGTGCCAAGACTACAAATACCCTCCATCAGAACTAATCAATCATGCTGGGCATAGTGGCACACGCCTGTAATCCCAGCGGCTCGGGAGGCTGAGGCAGGAGGATCATGAGTTCAAAACCGGCCTCAGCCAAAGCAACATGCTAAGCAATGCAGTGAGACCCTGTCATTTGTACCTAAATAAAAAAAATATGAGATAGGGCTGGGGATGTGGCTCGGTGGTCGAGTGCCCCTGAGTTCAATCCCCAGTAACCCTCTCCAAAAAAAAAAAAGAATTAATCAATCATGAACCAGCCTCTAAAAACAAAAGAATGCAGAAATGTCAACAGCTTTCAGCTCCCACTCAGCCCCGGAAAAGGCTGAGGGCGATCCCAATGCTCTCCATTTCTTTGCTTTTAGAATGGGAATCCCTTCAAGAGGTTTCTGTGGTATAAGGGGCCTGGATCAGGATTCAATTGACAAGCCAATCTCCAACTCACCTACTGGTAAGGCTCCCGTCCCATCCTCTCGCTGTTACTGTTTAGTTGTTCTGACGTCTTCGTGGATGGATTCTCCCTTCCTTCCTGCTACTCCCTCAGCACGCACGGCCATTTTAAATCCTAGTTGTCCTTGTTTTTAAGTATTTTTATTAGTCGCTCATGGACCCTCGTTTGTTTTTATTTATTTATATGCAGCGCTGAGGATCGAACCCAGAAGAACAAGAAGGGTCCCTGCTGACCGATGGCCAGTGGCATCATTTAGACAGAGCAGGACACAAGGGCCGATGGTCCTTACTTCACCTAGGACACAGATGATTGTTAGGAATCCCCTTTGAGAACACCGTCCAAAGATTTGAGGGTTTTCGGTGGGACTAGACCCTTCAAAGCTGCAAGCCAAAATAAACCTTTTGTCTTGATAAGCTGGTTACCTCAGGTATTTGTCACAGTCACGGAAAGCTGTCTAACACACTGTGGTACAATCTCTTTATAGTCATAGAACATCATTTCCCAAAGTGATGAAAAATTTAATTTTTGATCTTGGTCATTAAATACAGAAATGGTTTTACGCTTACATAAAGAAAGAGACTAAGAAGTGGTCTGTGTGAAAATTCCTGGATGATATTTCTAAAATGCCCCATATCTCCTTCGGCTTCCTCAGAGGACCCTGAATCACTGTCATGGTATCAATCAAGAGCATGACCTACCTTCTCCCACAGTGCTCATGAGGAAAACGCCTTCATTGAGCTGTGCGGCGGGAGGGTTCACAGAGACATGGACTGGCCTGGCCACTCTGCATTTGCTGCCTGCTCCCCACCACCAGCCTTCCCATTCTAAGGAGGCTGCTGGATGCTTCTGGACTCAGAGATGTTGCCGAGGAGAATCCACACGCTGCTTGAGGCCAGGGAGCTCACCTCTCCAGTGCACACGTGGGCGCTCAGTGAGAAGGCAGTTGGAGTCTCCCCACCAGGCAGGAAGGGAAGGGTGCTGACAGTGTAAGACGAACTGTGAAGTACCCCAAGGAATCTGATAGGCAGGCAGAGACGTGAGTGATCGAATGTCACAAGAGGGGGAAGAGCCCAGGATCAGAAGAGCCATGTGGCACAGACAGGGGCCTCTCAGGGTCACGAGAGTGACAGTATCCAGAGCCACCTGTGTGTGCTATCAGTTACGTCTGTGCACAACAGCTCAGCCCTGATGATGGCGGAGTCCTAATTATGATAAAGCAGAAAGGTTTCTACTGGGGGCTGGAGGTGGGAAGGGACCAGCCATCTCAGAGATATTTGCACAAACTGGCAATGCAAGACTCCAACTCAGAACTGCTGCTGATGCGCAGACATTCAGACCCCTGGGCACTTGTCAGTGAGCACCGGGCTGCAAACCGGTAAGTTCTAAGGCTCCCACCAGCTCTCCAGAAATGCTGGTTATTTTTCGAGCACGCTGAGCGCCTTAACTTCTGGGTGGCAAGTTACAAAACTGGGAGAAAAGATTCCCATCTTAGTTTGCTGTGTTCCGTTTACACAATCCCCCGCTCAAGAACCCAGTGCAAATCTGGGAAGCCTCAGATTCGTGAACACTGACGGATTTTGGCAGGAGTAGGAGTCACGCAGGGAGCCACATAGAGTCCGGACAATGGTCACGGCACAGGGCCACTGGGAGAAACACTCCATTGTCCCTGTGATAGAGGATTCTGTCCTCTGAGTTGATGGAGACGCTCAGCCTCCCACGGAGTTCCCTAGACGGACTCAAGAGCTCACACTGCCAAGCCACCTGCAAGCGGGACCCTGTCGGTTAAACACGCTCGGTGAGGGAGTGGAGGGCCAGCCACCCGCCTGGGACGCGGCGGTGTGACTGACAGATGCCCGTGCTCTGTGCACAGGGTCTGGGAGCCAGCCAGGGCTGCCCGGCTGGAGCCACAGTTTGTAAAACTTGTCAAAGACGGGATCAAAGCGTAGAGCAGTACATTCACATTTCAGCCGGCCACCAGTGTGATGCCAAGATGTCCCTGCACCTTGCACACAGTGACTTTTAAGGCCATTTATAGAACGAAGGCACGTCGGCCTTGGCCTGGGCATGAGTTTCTGATTATGTTACTGGTGATAAAAATGAAACCAAGGGTGGTGGGTGCTTCAGGGCCCACCCTTTGTCCCTCTACTTTAGATGTTCCCATTCATGGCTTCCCATGAAATTCTGCATTAATTTGATTTTATTTTAGGAATGAAATAAAAGTAGAGGAGAGAGAGATACAGAACACGGTTCTAAATTTGGCAAATCCACAGACCTACATGACATACAACCTTCGAAGAGCTTTCTGTATTACAGACTGAGGAGAGGCACTTTTATTTGCTTATTTAACCCTGACCACAAATACGTGTGGCACAGGTCACAGGCAGATTTTAAAAAGGGCCCCCAAAAGTTGGCACCGTGATCTCCAGGGTCGGCGGGTATGCTGTGATGTCACTTCTGTGACTCTGTGGTGTTATATGTTGTGGTTGATGCTGTTTCCATGGTAAGTGGCCGAACAAGAAATTAAAGGATTTTTTTTGTTTTGTTGGGGGAGTTACTGGGGATTGAACTCAGGGGCGGTGAACCACAGAACCACACCCCCAGTCCTACTATATTTTACTTAGAGACGGGGGTCTCACTGAGTGGCTCAGGGCCTCGCTTTTACTGAGGCTGGCATTGAACTCGTGATCCTCCTGCCTCAGCCTCCTGAGCCGCTGGGAGACATCACCCAGAGAAGCCCAGAGAGCCCAGCTGACTTCTGACCTATTGAACCACGCGACCTATTTAACGGATGTCATTTTAAGCAACTGTTTCTATAGGTGATTCATTATGTAGCGATAGAAAACGAACACTGTACAAATTTTTTTTGTTTTAAATGAGACTCAGCAAATATCCGTTGTTTTCTCTTTCTGTTTCTTTGCTCAACTTTTTTCTTTCTTCTCCCTGTCTGAAGAACCGGAAAAACTTTTCCAGTCTAGTATCCTTGCCCGAGACTGAACTTGAGGGCCCAGATTCAGCTCACTGCTTCTTTGTGTAAATAAAGTTTTATTGGAACACACCCCTGCCCACTCATTTGCATAGCACCTACAGCGTTTGCTGGCTACACAGTGGCACGGTCAGGAGGCTGCAAGGAGGGCATACGGGACACACAGAGGAAAATACTTACCCCGTGAGTCTCTGCAGACAGCTTTCCCACCTGGGGACACTCCTCAAGCTGTCTGACCTCCCCCGAGAGCGTCACAGTGGACATGAGCCGATGGATGGAGCTGGGCTTACCTGCCCACAGGTGCAGCACAGTCTAGCACACTCCTGACCTCATTCCACCATTCCCAGTCTCCTGGGAAGGTGAGCTGCTGATTGATTCCCAATTCATCACACATTTGCCTTGGTTTTATCCTCGGGTTTCTGTTCTGAAGTTCATGGTCCAAATGCTCTTAGAGCCTTGGCTGGTCCTCTTCCCCCATTCTATCAGCTCAGCCCGGACGCGCCTGGACCGTGGAGCAGAAGAGACTCGGATGCCGTGAGCTCTGGCTCTTCAGTGGGTCCGTGCCCGCGCGGGCTGTCAGCGTGGTCCTCCGCTGAGACGTCAATCAGAAAGCAGACTCAAAGGCAAGTGCCAAGGCCGTCTGCCTGGGGTGACGTGTTTACTTCTCAGGAACAGCTTGACACCGACTCATGCTTAGCACACGACAAAGGCTCCCTGGATGTCGCTGGGGTGTTGGCCCCGGCCGACGGTGGAAAGAAAATGTCTCGGAAATTCCCAGAAGCGCCATGAAGAGGAGGACGACTTATTAACTCCCGTTCCTTGAGAGGATCTTTCCAGCTTTGCAAATAAAAACGCGTGAACAGAATTACAGCAGAGAAAGGGAGGAAAAAAATCAACTTTGTTTTCACTTCCTGATGTTGATGTGAGTTTTCTGCAGGAGGAAAATTCGTGAATTTCTGCACCATTGTTTCAAAAAAGAGCCAGCGAGTTTTCCTCCCCAAACCTCACAACCCCAGCCAAGTCATGAGAAAAACATCAACAAATTATTAGATGATGATGATGATGATGATGATGATTAACAGTTTACTTACTTGGTGGATTAATCCACCGATGGATTGACGGGGTGGTAACTGTAGGCAGGCAGGGCGTGGCGGGAGGAAGTGGTCACTGGGGATGTATCTGTGGCTTTCTGGTTGCTAAGTCCTGAGCTGCTCTCCTCCTCCAGGCCCTGCCGCCATTTTGTTCTGCCTCCTCTTGGGCCAGAGCCTTGCAGTCGGCCCACCAGGCACTGAACCTCGGACACCATGAACCAAAATAAACTCTTCCTCGTTGTGATGTTCTCGTTGGGTATTCTGGTCACGGTGAAGCCCAAGCTGACTAAGACACCAAGACAGGAGGAATGCAGGGCCGGAGGGGATCCGTGCATTCTTCTCCGTGTCATCTCATAGTACTGGCTATTTTGGAGTGACACAGTGACGCGTGTGAATTCTGTCGCTAGCAAAACAGCATCTGTACATTCGGTGTGGTCCTGTCCCGAAGAAATGACGGATCTGTTTCCAGTTACGACGTGCGGTGTTCCTGAAACAATTCGTAACATCACATACAAATGGAAGGAGATCTTCAAAGACAGGCGATGAGACCTAAGACCACTGTGAAGTCCTGGCCTCATTCACTTATCCATTTTGCTTCACCTTATCATAATGAAGATTCCTAATGATGGGATTAAAATTTAAGGACATTTTTCAAAGCCCTGACTTGACCACATTCCCGGTGCCTGGCTTCTTCATTTAGAAGAAGAGGATAACTCCCTGAATAATGTACTAGGTCCCGGGAGTACGATGTCCATGAGACGGACACAGAAGTCCACTTTAACAGTGGTACTGCAGATTGTCCTTGGAGGACTTGAGTTCCTGCATGCTGGGTGCCCGCGGAAGGCACTGATTCCGGTCACCGACCTCCTCCCAAACAAGAGCTCTCCCCTCCCAGGTTGAATCCATCTGGTATACACATCTGCCTCCTTGAAAATGTGGATGCCCAAGACAGTTCTGAGAAATGAGCCTAGTGACGGGAGGAGTCGGGGTGAAGATCTGTGGGTGGGAGTCGAGGTTGCTGCAGGTTCACCACTTGCTATGGTGGAGAGGGGACGTCTGGGAGTGGAATCCCGAGAGGGCCTCGCACACTCAGACAGTGCTACCAATGTAGGGACTGGGCACGTGGAGACCGACAGCGCATCTCTGCACCAGTCACCATCAAGGCCACGCCGTCCAGCCCAGGGCCCTCAGCCACATACCGTCAGGAGACAGCTGATATGTGACATTTCCAAATTGGGAGGTCCTCTAAGTGCAGAACACACAACCATCTTAATACGAGAAAGTGGCACGTAGAGTATCCCTCGTGATTTTATACTGATAACGTGTTGGAACATTCTGGATCAATGGGTGAAATTAAATATACTGTGAAGCCGTCTCACAGTACTTTTTCAATGTGGCTACTAGAATTTTTGGAATTACATAGACATCTCAAATTTGGGGTTATATTTTGATTCTTTTCAAAGATAATTTGGAAAAAAAACACAATGAAAATTTCTAATATCATTTCACGCACGGCTTCAGGTATTCACAGAG
Source organism: Marmota marmota marmota (assembly GCF_001458135.2). Lineage (NCBI taxonomy): Eukaryota > Metazoa > Chordata > Mammalia > Rodentia > Sciuridae > Marmota > Marmota marmota. The sequence continues at coordinate 1,814,121 of NW_026000327.1, forward strand.
ACCTTCCAAATACCTGATAGGAAATGCACCAGGAGACTAAGTAGTTCTAAATAAACGCTAGAGCTGTAAGTAAATATTGTCTGAATTATCTGAGTATCTCAGCTTGTCAATGCAGGCATCAAGGAAAACCACCGTTCTGGGCCGGGGCTATCGCGCAGTGGTAGAGTGTTCGCCTCGCACAAGTGAGGTCCCGGGTTCAATCCTCAGCACCACATAAAAATTGAAATAAAGATGTGTGTCCACCTACAACTAAAAATTAAAATAACAATAAAAAAAATCACTGTTCATTAAAAAAAAAAACACAGAATATAAAGGCAAGAATTTTTTGAATTTCCATTTTTCTAGAAATCTCCAAACTTAAACTTGGCTGGAAAAACAAAACACACACACACACACACACACACACACACAAATGTGTGTTCTCCGGCAAAGGAATGAATGGTGCCCATAGAGGCTGAACATTCCTAATCTGAGAACCTGAAATGCAAAATGGCTTAAAATCCAAACAGGTAGAAATTCCACATGGGACTTCAGGCGATCAGTCCCAACTAAAATGAGGCGGTATTTCAAATATTATATAAGATGGCCTTCAGCTATGTGTACGAGGTGTGTAAGACGCATAAAAGAGTTCCATGTTTTCATTTGTGACCTATTCCCAAAATAGTTCATTTTTTTTTATATAAATTCTCAAAAGTCTTGAAAAAAAAAAAAAAACACCCATTGAAACATTTGTGGTCCCAGGTGTTTGGGATGAAGGAGTCTCCACCTGGTTTGAAGTGAGTAACGGCAAACTCACCACGTGGGGCTCTCGACCCAAGTCCTATCTCAAGCAACTGGCTAATTCACGAATTTTAAGGGAGTTAGTTATTCCCGGTTTAATTCACTCTGGCAGATAAGGGCGGGGGGATGCTGCTAGCAGGAAGCAGTTCGTGTTTGGGAAGGCAGGACGTGCCTGTGTGTGTGTGTGTGTTTACAATATGTTCTCACTTAGGTGAGGGTTCCGATGATCTGCTGAGCGGCAAGGTCACACTCTGTTTATATTTTGGAAATAACTGTATAGATAAAGCGCTCTAAAATGCCTTCTCGCCCCTTGGTGGGGGGGTGTGGGGAACCCTGGGCAGCCAGGCGCTGCTGCCCTCCGCCCCCCCCCCCCATCAAACGAGCTGCAGCATTAGCTCCGACTGGCTGACCTCAAGCTATGCCTCGTGGGCATCTTAATTGCTAAGAGAGATGGATACCTGATAAAAGACAGGTGGAAAGACTAATTTTAAAGAGACCCAAGAATTCACCCACACAATACACCTCATTCTGAACACCCCATTAGCATACTGGGTCCAGGAAGGTCGTGGGTCCCGGTGATCACTCGGATATTCTGCTCTTGCCAGAGTCGGGCGGACCTGGTAGCAGGAAGCAGCTGCAAGAGTGCTCAGTGGGTGGAATGTCAACCACCACGTCACGGTAGTTCCCAAGGTCACGACTCCCTCTCCTCTTGGGAGCTTGAGCAAGCAACATTTCCCTTGCAAACCTACTGCAAATCTGTCTACAGGGGATTAACTTTGGTTCAGGGGGCTGAAGACGACATCGGTTTAGGAAGCTACGCGTCTCCACCGCAAGCCTGCACAAGCCACTGCAGAAGACGACTGATAGCCACCGAGCTTTGTCCCAGGGGACAGAATGCCACTCGAAATAGCACCCAGAACCTTTCCTTCACCTGTGCCTACAGAGAAATCACTTTGCAGAGAAATGCCACCTCCTTTGGTCAAGTTCTGGTTGGATCATCCTTGGAGCCACTCACCAGAAGAAAGGGCGTGATTTGATCTCTTGGATTTCTATTTCAAAATAAAATTCCGTGAACTTCACCCCCGGAACATGAACCCACTTATTCCTCGATTTGCTTTGGCCCTCTGAGTTCTGAACCTCCCTGTCCGTGAAGGCCCGATTTCCCCTTCAACTGGTGGCCCCTTGTTCTGAACTCCGCGTGCTCCCCCAAAGCTCGTGTGTCGAAGGCTTGGTCTCCGATGCAGCCATGTCCAGAGACGGCGCTTTGGGAAGAGACTGGATCGCATGGTGACCTCATCCCGGGGACCCATCATTGATGGGACTCCCTGAGGTGGTGGAAGCTGTAGGTCCCTGTGAGCATCCCCTGGAAGGCCATCACTGGACTCTGGACCCTCCCTCCCCTCCCCTCCCCTTCCTTCATAGCTATATGCACTGAACAGCGTTCCTCTGCCCCACGCGGCCGCCATGATGTTCTGCCTTATCTCAGGCCCAAGCCAAGGAGCCAGTCAACCTTGAACCCAAACCTCTAAAGCCGCAAGCTAAAATAAAGCCTTCCTCCTTTCGCTGTTTATGTCAAATAGGTTGGTAACTAGCCATGCCATGATGACGAACACACCGCGGTACCTAGGGCACTACCCGCCTGAAAACTATGACCTGGAACTGGGTACTGCCTCGTAAATTTCAGGTGAATTTCTTCTCTGTTCCCACTTGCACTCTCGTTGAAAGCACAGACTGTGGTTTAGCCCCATTTTATCATCCCTGCACAGAAATATGTCCAGTTCTACTCAAGAGGAAAATCAATATACATTGTCTATCACAAAATAACGTTTTCAGAGGTTGGAGAGAAGATTGTACTTTTAAACTCCTTCAGAACCCTCATGCATGAATACCGCGGCTCCTCTCCTGAGATCCCACAGGACTGGATGCATCTTTTCATTCTAACTACATTCTTTGCTTTAAACAAGGCGAGCTGTGTTTGTGCAAGTGGTTATTTTAGGTGTTTGCTTTCCATCTCTGCGGCTGTCCTCAGTCATGCCTGAGACCTATATTGTGACAGACAGACGGGCTGGACTAACTTTGATAATGTTCTAAATCCTAAACAGACATCCACGGCACCCCAATGTCAGCTGTCGCCCTCTCTGTTCCTGACTTTGTAGCTCAAGTATGGACGGGAGTCTTCCTCTCCGCTCAGGTTACTCATTTCTGAAAATCTAGACGGGGACTTTCCTGGAACATGAGGTTAGCATTAAAACTCGGTTCTCGAGAGATAACGTAAACAGAGGAGTCAGGCTTTGAGAATGACTAGAATACACAGCTAGTGACATTTCACCTTTGAGTTCAAAGTTTCTTTTTTGCCCCGTAAGTAGCTGTTAAGATTAAATCTAGGACAAACAACTCTCTGAGCACACAGATAGGCATTTGACTGGATTTCAAGAGTCTGACGGAAGGCAGTCTGGGGCTCTGGGGAGTAGAGTCGGGGTACCGAAGTTCATGACCGCGGTTTTCAACTTCCAGAGATCGGTCTGTTTATGACGTGCACCGATGGATTCGGGGTCCAGGTGGAAGTATTGTGGTGCTCTGCAATGTCGCTTAAGAAAACACTCAGGAGGCTTGAATGGACCTGTTAATGATCATACTACTGAAGGATGCACAGGTGTGATGTAGTTTATCAACTAAAAAGAATCCCATAAGATTTCAGGCAAAAATACGTCTGTGGCTCCCAAAAGAATTTTTTAAAAATGTTCTGAATTCCAAGATACTGGAATATCAGGCATTTTCATAGTACGGCGATGATGCATTTTAGTGAAGTACAAGTGTACAGATTCTTAGCAGCAATTAGTGATTCTGATGACTGAAACTATCCTGCATGGGACTTGTCCCCCATCTCATAGGTCAAGGACAACATTATGAGGGATCGATCACATTCCAAGATGGCAGAATGTGTGCCCTGGGTCCTTCCCTTCCTCTTCCTCACCCCTCTTGATGACGTGAAATTCATGCACAAAATCAGGTTGTTTATGGCTCTCTGAATTTTAATCAGACACATGGCAAAATATATTGCAAAGGGATTTATTTTAACGTGATGATATTTTGTGTGAGTACAAGATGGTGTTCTGAGTGTGTGTGTGAGGATAGTGATTGAGATCTGTCCCCGAGGAAAATAGTTCTGCAGACAGTCTAGCCTACCGACAGTGGACTGGCTTGCTACACACCCCCTTGATCTCATTTTTACTCCCTGTTCAGCTTTATCACCCCTTGCTCCAGCATCGAATCCTCCGGCTCAGCCATGCGTCGAAATCTGAATAAGGACCTGGCGTGGGGCACAAATCAATGAGAAAGAAAATCGGTAGGCAGGGGATCCAGAGGGTTGGCTAGAAGTTGGGACAGTCTCCAGATGTTGCCACGGTGCCACACACAAGTTATTCCCCGTGTGCTTCTGGCTTATGAAGAAGCTCAAAAGCAAATGCAGAAGGCTGGGCCCACTGTCTTTGAATGCAATCATTTCAGGGATGCCAAGGACCCACCCAGGCTCCAGAGAGCATGACATTTCCTGAGCATTCTAAGAGACGTTCCTTACCTCCCTAGGAGGACCACGTGGCAGGACACGCCTTCCCTTTGCTAACTCTGTGTCTGCACGAAGCCCCCAAAGCCCTTCTTACTCCCTCTCCACCAGGCAGTCAGCAAAGGACCGTGTTCTCAGCATCTCAGCAACAAGAATCAACATTTTCAAACATTTCCCACAGAAGGAAAATGATCTTTCTCTGATGACCTCAAAACACCAAGGTGGAAATCATAAAACTAAGATTTTCACCTGTCATCCCAGCGACTCGTGAGGCTGAGGCAGGAGGACCAAGAGTGCAAAGCCAGCCTCAGCAACTTAGCGAGGCACTTAGAGGCACTTAGCAACTCAGCGAGACCCTGTCTCTCAATAAAATACAAAAAAAGGGTTGGGGATGGGGCTCAGTGGTTAAGCACTACTGGGTTCAATCCCCGGTACCGAAACAAAATAAAACAAAAAACAATAAAATGAAAATTTTATCTCAAGTATACCCTAATAGTCTGGAGTGTTCTTTTCTTCTTACGATGCGTCTGTCTTCCCTACCCTCCCCCACCCCACTATGGATCAGTATCCACCTATCAGAGAAAACACTCGAGAGTTGTTTTTTTTGGGATTGTCTTATTTCATTTAGCATGATATTCTCCAGCTCCATCCATTTTCCTACAAATGCCATAATTTCCTTCTTCTTTAAGGCTGAATAATATTCCATTGTGTATACTTACCACATTTTCTTTATCCATTCACCTGTTGAAGGGCACCTACGTTAGTTCCATAGCTTAGCTATTGTGAATTGAGCTGCTATAAACATTGGTGTGGCTGTGTCCCTGTAGTGTGCTGATTTTAAGTCCTTTGGGTATAAACCAAGGAGTGGGACAGCAGAGACCTCAAAACCCTATACACATGCATGGTTTCACTACTGGTGAGACTCAGCACCATGTACAGCCAGAGGAATGAGAAGTTATGCTCCATTTGTATACAGTGTGTCAAAATGCATGCTACTATCATATATAACTAATTAGAAATGGGCGCCACTGAGGTACCTCAGAGCCATCAGCGATGACCTCCCTAGGCCCACGTGCCTCCTCGGCCTGCCTGCTCTGCCCACCTCCGCGATCCACCACAGCAGCACAAACCTCTCGGCGTGAAATGACTTTTTGGAACGGAGCCACCCAGAGGCAGCTCAGGAGGTCGCGGGTGCTGGGTGAACACCCCACGAAGATGCTCAATTAAAATTGGTCAAGTGACTGTGACTGATAGAAAAACAGACACCGAGGGTTTGCTAAATTAGATCAGCCCTTCCAGCGCTGGCGCACTCGACTGTTGGCGGTGTTCTCAACACCCCGCTTCCTCCGGGGGCAGGAATCTCATGATAATGGGGTCCTGGAAGTGGACATGGACCTCCAAGGGCTTTATCTTATATTTCCGTCCTGCATCCCCCAATAGCTGTGTCACCTAGTACAGTACCCAGCAGCCAGCTATTGCCGATTACATGAACACTGGTAATGAAGTACAACTAAAAAGTAACCTCTCAGTCCCACTGGCCACTGGACACGGTCAATATCCACATGGGGCTACCCTATCGGGCAGGTGGGTATGTTCCCCATTATCACGAACAGACCGTTGAACAGCACTGCGCCACAGCACGCAGTGTGCTGAGGAGAAGGTGCCGCCTTTAGCTTCTGGTGTCCAGGATGAGCCTTGGATGGTCAGTCACAGTTGTTGTGATGAGGGGAGGATGTGGGGAACAGGCACACTCGTACACTGTTGGGAGGGCTGCAAATTGGGGCAACCACTCTGGAAAGCAGTATGGACATTCCCTAGAAAACTCGGAATGGAACCACCATTTGACCCAGCTATCCCACCCCTTGGTTTATACCCAAAGAATTGAAAAACAGCATCCTATAGGGACACAGCCACATCAATGTTGATAGTAGCTCAATTCACAATAGCTAAGCTATGAAAGCAACCCAGGTGCCCTTCAATAAATGTATGGAAAAAGAAATTGAGGTGCATATATGTGATGGAATATTACTCAGCCATAAATAATGATATCATGGCATTTCCAGTAAATGGATGGAACTGGAGAGTATCATGCTAAGCAAAGTAAGCCGATCCCCCAAAACCAAAGGCTGAATGTTCTCTCTGATAAGTGGATGCTGATCCATAATGGGGTGGGGGTAAGGAAGAACTTTGGGCAAAGGGAAGGGCAGAGGGGGGAGGGGTCATGGGGGTAGGAAAGATGGTGGAATGAGATGGACATCATCACCCTAGGTACATGTGTGACTGCATGTCTGGTGCGACCCTACATCATGTACAACAGAGAAATGAAAAGTTGTGCTCCATTTGTGTGCAATGAACTGAAAAGCTTTCTGTTATTATGCATAACTGATTAGAACTAATAGAAAAATTAAAAAAATAAAACGATATGTACTGCCATTCCTCAGAATGTTCCCCAGAGACGCCAAAGCATGTCCGTCTCCGGCTTACAATGCTTGTGGTATTGTACCACAGCTCAAGGCTTACTCCACACAACCCGCCAAAATTATTCCGGAAATGTCGTATTTCAGTCCTGCATGTCTAGCTCCTAATAAGTTGATTTGTGACGACGATATAAAAATAAAAACGTAAGTGCTGTAATGAGGACGTAGACTTCCACACTCTCCTGCAGCATGGCCCGGCATTCAATCCCCAAACACCCCCCCCCACCCTTGTTGAAGTCCTCCTTGGATTCCTCATACAATGGTCAGTATGGTCCATACGACTTTCCACTTTGTGATACTGTCCAATAAAGCCGCGATTGCTGCAGGGGAGATTGTTTGGGTGTAAGTCTGAGAAATTAAAAAAAAAAAAAAAGTTTTTCTTTTAAATCTCCATTTCCCTATTTGCACGCACACGCACACGCACACACACGCACACACACGCGCACACACACGCCATGCTCATTTTCTCTCTGAGGTCTATTCAACAGTTCTTACTGTCCTCCCAAAGTCTTATTATCCTCACCAGTTTCAAATTATGTGCTGTTTGACCCTTTCGCTCCCTAGCGATGCCCAGGTCTTTGCCCACCTGTGGAGCGCCTGTCTGTCTCCCTCCGACTTTCTTGATTACCAGGCCCAGTCACAGCGTGGCCCCGTGGGGCACACAGGCTCTCTGGCCATCCGGGGGCCATCTGAGCCTCCTGAGAGGCACCTCCACGCTGCACCTGAGCTACAAGCCTGGCTCTTCCCAGCTGAGGGCCTGAGGTTGGATTATGACTGAGTTGAGGAGAAACAGAAGGTCCTCCTGGCGAGGAATTCAGGATAAAATTCGGGAAAACTGGGGACAGGAAACTGATAAACCCCAGAGACTACGACAGCAGGCGGTCGGTCAGTCTGGCTGCTTCTCACGGCTCTGGAGAACTTGAGCGTGAATGGAAGGGCTCAGAATTTCGGGTGGGCCTGGTTCATTGAAGTAGCACCCAAGTAGCCCTTCAGACCCTTTGCTGATGATGCGAGATCAAAGCTGACACTCCCCAAACTTTCACATTTGTAAAGGTATAGGTACAGCCATGAGTCGCCACCTGTGGATCCTTGCTGCTGATGCACACGACGGAATTGATGTAGCCGTCATGCAAATAGCTGTCCACCTCTGGTTTTCAGAGTGACGTGACGCCGAGGTGACAGTCACAAGCGTGACCCCCCCCCCAACACTGATAAAGAGCACCCTCCGTACTGAGCCAGTGGGTGTTTTGTCTCAGTTCACCCTTGCAAAGGAATACACGGATGAATTGGACATTCACTGGGCTGCAAAATGCCTCAGTCTTTCCACAACAGACACAACCCCTGAGAAGGGACTCAGGCAGGGTCTGCCTACAATTGGCCCCGTGGAGAAGTGACCTAAAAAAGAAGGGCCAGCAGTCCTGGGGTCTTTACTTGGGATACATTGTGCTGGGCCCCATTGTAGCTGGGCAGCTGGACTTCCAAAGAAGAAAACAAGTGACGTAATGGCTTTCCAGATCCCCAGGCAGACACATGCATCCCATAGCATCATGTTTGTAAACTCACAATCTGCAACCGCAGTATTTAAAAATAAAAAAAGATTGCACACACCAGGTGTGTGCAATAGCGCTGAGCACATACGCACAAGATTTTATTTAAAAGTAACATGTTTAGCAAGTAAGTTTTATATGACAAATGGCTGCATGGGGCTACATTTATTTTTAGAGTGGAGAGAAAGACACAGATTGAAAAAAATGTGTAAACCAAGATATTTTATTTTTAAACGGGTCTTGACCTGGACACGCACACTCGCCCTGCAGGTAGGAAGGGGCAGATGTCGGTGAGACGTGAACCCTGCAACCATCACAACCATCACAACCATGAGCCCAGATAAATTCTTCCTCCTCTAAGTTGTTCTTGTCAGGTATTTGGTCACCGAGATGAAAAGCTAACACACCTGTCTTGCAAACACTGTGTGCATGTCTAGATGTGTACAGTCTCCATTTAGCCTAAAAGTCTTCCCCTCACTACACAATTATCTCAATGCCCTTGCTGGACTCAGACTAGTTCAGGGGACCTCATAATTATTCAAGGTGCCATTAGCATCAGGGTGTATCAAGGTCTGCCAACATACACATCGGAACTGAGTGAGGGATTCCATGGTGACTGATCCACCTGGTCAAGGCCTGATCCCTGGTGGGGGATAAACAGCTCCAACCCACATGGATTTTAATCACTGTCCAGCAACACTAATTGAGCCCCATGATGGGGGACACCTACATTGTCTTCGGGTGGCTCTTTTAGATCGCTTCTAATTAATTTAGATACAAGGTCACACGCTCCCTGCCCCCCTAAGAAGTGCCAATCTGAGACGAGATGGGGGGAAATGCTCGACCCTGGCAGACGGCACTAGAGTGTGGAAGCAATGCATTTATGTAACGCAGAGCACGTCCACTGTCATGGCTGTTTCACCCCCACGTTCCCTGGACTTCATCCAAGCTCGACAATTTCTAGATTTTATTTTTCTCTTACCTGTGTTATCTACGTGTACAGTAGCTAATGAAAGATTTCATTCTCAGACCACCATCTTCTACCCTCCTCGCTGCGTGCTTGATTGACAGTTTGCACCAGAGAAACAGTGGTCTACCTCAGGTGGTGCAGACACCCTCGGCTCGTCACCTTCTCGTTACCCGTCAGCCCTCCTGATATTTCCTTGCTTGCTCCTCCGCTTGGGTCAGAAGACATGTGCCATCTTCCTAAGCTTTGGTGCCAATAAACTAAACACTTTGGCTCTGTCTTTTATCAGTCTCAACCAACGTGGTCTTCATGCCTCGTATTTCTCTGTTCTTCTTTCTGTCATCTAGTGAGGACAAAAGCAGGCCCAGGTGACAAGTGGATAACCATGCATCATTCATCACCGACACCAGTAGGTCCTTTGAACTACCCAGAAACCCCCAGGGCATCTTTTAGCTCAACTCAATGCCTCATTCTCACAACTATTCTTCCAAAACTTCACCACTTTCGAATGCACTATTGTCCTGCGCCCTTGTCTCTAAAGAAGACACGGTTCCTCCGTCACAGGTAAGTCACCCGCCATTCAACAAACAGGAACCCGCGACCTCAGTGGCCACCAAACTCCAGTCCTTTCCCTCCTCATTCTCCCCAGTTTCCTGAGTAGAGCAGCCCACCCTTTCCTTTCTGGATATCACTTTCCTTCTCCAGAACATCACACCCTTTACCACACCTTTTAGTTCTTTAATCATTTGTTTCTTGCCAGCATAGTTACGGAACAAACTGATCACCTTCAGGTCTCTGTGAGAGAGAGAGAGGGAGGTGAGGATGGAGGGAGGGAGGGAGAGAGAGGAGGAGGAGGAGGAGGAGAAGGAGGAGGAAAACCAAGGGAAGAGAGAAGAAATCATAAAAGAAAGAGAACAGTCAAGAGAGAATCTCGTTTCCCGCCCTCTGCGGCTGCGCCTGACCAGCTCCTGCAGTGGCCCCTGCCTGGCTCTCTGCCCTCCCACTGCAGCTGGCTCCTCACTGAACCCTCTGTCTTCCACCTGGCAGTCCCGCACCCTGGCTCCGGCTGAGGTGCCCGATGACGGCCCTCCTGAAGCTGTCACTGCTCTTCCCTGATGTACCAGCGACATTGGGCTCACTCTGGCACCCGCTGCCTTCCTGATGTCCCGGATCCGGCCACCCTCCTCCTCCTTCCCTGAACCTGAAGGACCCTCTCACTTTCTTCTGGTTTCACTTTACAGCGGCCCCGTTGTCCCCAGCTGGAGCCCACGGAGAACAGTGGGCGTGGGCAACCCACCGTAGGGACGGTGACAGTGCAGGCCACGGCCTCGTTATAGCTATGACATTAGTACACCGACCACCATGGGCATCAGTCAGGGCTCCCCAGACTCGCCTCGCGCCTGGACCCTTGCTGTCGTCCTCTGGATTCTGGCCCCGTCATATTCTCTCGGTTCTCAGCCACGCCACCCACCTTCAATTCAGTGCACCTGGTTGTCACCCAAGCCCCAAGCCCCTGGCTGCCAAACCTCAGCGTGCGGACCTCTCTGAACAACACCAAGACGGACAGCAGGTTTTCCTATAGACAGGGCTACATTTATAAGGACGTGCTATGAATTGACTGACGTCCATTCCGCCCCCCACACAGTAGCTTGCAGGCCCCGTCAGGACAGGGTCGGACGGAATATCCTCAAAAGCGTTTGCTGAACGACTTTTTCTATTGTATTTGTTTCCATCTTGTTAAAGTAACGGTAACCACAAATGACACCTTGAGATGCTGACATGGCTCTCCCTCTCCTTCTGCTATATTCCTTACAAATGAATTGTTCATAGGTTTCAAATATAATGAGGCCTTTCCCCTGTTTTTACGGGTCATGTGAAAAATCCTTAATTCCGATGCCTGCAGACTTTCTGTCAGCGCACATGGGAACCAACTCCTCCTTCTGTACCTGCCCCAGGAAATGTCAAGTGAAGATCAATATGACACCATCAATCCCTTCACTTTAAAAGCACAAGATGCTCTTGTGACTAGTGAAAAGGCCCACAACAATTTGTATTCGCAAAATTAGTCACTTAAAGATACAAAGATTTAGTGCTATGCACTAAAGCATAACTTGCATATTTTCTAGACTTGGTTTCAAACAAAAACAACCAGAATAAAATCGTCCCAGGAAGCAATTTCACCTTTTCCAACTCGTACCTCAAACATGGGCAAGCACAGAGTCTACACGCAGAGCTGTGAAGAGGTAGCCACTTCCTCAGATTCATCGTTACGATGCAGGTATCAACAGGTCTGCATCATGAATATCAAGAAGACAAATAGGAAGGAAGTTCTCATGTGGTTCTTGGAGGCCTGGCTAAGTCTTCTCCTTCTATCTTCATAGGCCTTGGCTCCAAGTTCAGTAGCACTTTGACTTCAGAAGAAGCACAACTGCTTTTCATTATCACAAACACTCCCTTTCAACAGACTTGGCAGAGCCCACCACAGCTGCAGAGAGGCAGGGGAATGGTCTGGTTCTGATAAATGGAGTTTGGTGATACATCTGACATCACATGTGTGCCCAGAAGGTGAAAAGCAACGGTATGAAGATGCACTAACTCCATCTAAGGCTGAATTCTGGACTACGGACCTTGTGCACAACAGAGTTCCTCAAGAAATGTACCCCAAAACATGCAAGCATGTCATTCGCAAATTCTTCAAATCTGACTTTGATGTAATAAAACTTGTGTTTCAGCCAGATTTTTTTTTTGTTTGTTTTGTTTTGTGACCTAAAGACTTGACAAGAACAACTAGAGGAGGAAAAGTTTATTTGGTGATCAGAGATTCAGAGGCCTCAGTCTGGAGATGGTCGACTCCATGGCTCTGGGCCCAAGGGGAGCAGAACAAAATGGCGGCAGGGCCTGGAGGAGGAGAGCAGCTCAGGACAGGGCACCAGGGAGCAGAGAGAACTCTGCTCACCAGGGACAGGAGAGAGACCCCAAAGGCACAGCCCAGGGACCCCCTCCTCCAGCCACACCCACCTGCTGCAGTCACCACCCAGTTATTCTATATCAGTACATTAACCCATTGACTAGGTCACATCTCATAATCTAACCATTCTACCTGTGAATGTTCTTGCCTTCTTTCACACATGAGCTTTTGGGGGACACCACGTATCCAAACCACAACAACCTAAGTATGGCCACACAATTACAGATTTCTTCGATACTTAAATATTTAAAGTTTTAATGCCTGTTTACCAATTTCAGGCAGAAAACAATACAAACAACAGGTATTTAATGTAACATGCTAATCTGGAAATGAACCGTGGCATATATTTTTTTAAAATTCTGTTACAGTGCTAATCCTTGTAACAGTGAATAGTTCTGTTCCCCTAATGCAGGATTGTTTATTGTCGAAGGGTTAACCATTCCAGGGGAAAATCATGACACCCAGTGGACAAAGATTTCCAATGCTTTGTGAATTCCCGTGTGCCCCTCTGTACTTTATTACCACCATAAATTAATTAAGTAATCTACTGGAATTCCTGTGGTTGGAAAGGTAATAATGGATGCTTCCCTATTTTCACACACACCCACGAAGATTATCCTTGGAGTTGGAAAACTGCAGAATCACTGTTGTACTTTGCTCATCTCTGGAGGGTCTTTGCTTCAACCAAACTATGTGCATGCATCTCTTAAATACCCAGACCCATGTGCAAAGAATGTCCCTCTGTGTTTAGCCCACACACTTTTTTACATTTGAAAAAAATTTTCCAAAAGAAAAGTGAAACGAATCATGGGTGAGCACTGAAATGGAAATGGTTTTAAAAATCTTTTTGCTTTATTCCATTGGCCAACTTCACTTCCTAGTATTTCCACCTTGATGTTAAGACTTTGATAAACCTATGAAAATGTAGCCGAGGTGAAGGATATGTTCTCATCAGATTCCAAATTGTCAGTCACCTGGTAACTTGGAGAAAGTTCCTGAAGCCCCTGAAATTCAACGGTCTGTATTTGAAATATGGGATCATGCTCTATTTTTGGTTAGAAATGGGGAGAGAATGCTTCTACCCTACCACCCCCTTTGGTGCAAGGGTTACCTAATATATTGCTATACATTTACATATCCATAAAGTAGCTAGCACCTAGGGTTTGCTTTTATTCCATATTTACTGGTATTATAGTTATCAAAATTAACTTTTTTCTAGAGGCATGTCCCATCTCTACCATTTTAAAGAAATCAGCACAACTGTGATGCGATCGCCTGCCCCGTACCTTTTGCCTTTACGTCTCCCTGGAGATTTCCGTATTGTGTTCCACAGAGGATGTAGCTGGACTGGTGGAGATTCTCCTGGCTTCTTAAGAAAGGCTATTCCAAAGTGCCCACTGACTTGTCTTTAGTTATCAGGCACATTCCTACTGAACTTGACCAAGGATTCATGGAAAGATACCCAGGGATCTCACTGCCCCGAAACTCACCCGTGATCTGGTTAACGTCAGCTTGGAAGACAGAAGAGGGACTTCCACTTTTCCAATGAGCCTGGTACGTAATTTAAATAGAACTAGGTGGGGGTGTTGTGTCCCAAAATGCGGACGGCTGTTTCCTATGCCACCCACCATCATGCCCACGTGGTAGAAATACGCATCAGGTATCTGGGGAGGGGGGGGGTGGATTCTGAGAGCCGTTAATTAAGTAAGCAAGGACAGAATCAATCCAGAAGAGACTGTGAATGACATCATAATTACTCAGAGGTCCTGTTGTAAACGGATGAGCAGCTGGCTTGTGGCCCTAATTAATTTTGATGATAGATTTTAAATCTCCATCACAATAAACATTTCATTGGGGTTTTTTTTTTCCCCTCATAAAGAGTATCAGTACCTTTGTAAGAAGTGAAAAAAAAAATGTGGTGCAGGACATATGATATGGCATGATTATATATAAAGTTATATTTTACATTTTTACAATGACTCACTGAACTCCTTCCTAGTGTTGGTTATAACTAAGGTTGTTTTGGTTTTCAATGTCACCCTGGTGCTCCACTGTGACTTTTCCCAGTGGCCTTCCTAGTCTGCGCCGTCTTGGGTATTCTCACGACAGGTCAATTGGGCTCCTCTGGGCTTGCGTCCCGGGCACCCCACGTTGTGGAGACAGCTGCATCAGTCTGCCGCTCAGGGACCTGGAAACCTTCACAGAAAGGCCAAGAAAGCCCTTCCAGAATGTTCTCTGCACTCATGCTTCAGAACCCACTTCCAAAATCAAAGAACTGTATCTGGTCAGCCCCAGCTCAGGGCGAAACTCGGACAGAAATGTTGACTTCACCTTCTCGGTACCAGCCTTTGATATTTACAACGGCATTCTTTCCTTCCTAAGTCACAGGAGTGAACGTAATATGGTATTCGGGAATGAGTGAACTCACGCTGCTAATTAAATCATAGGAACTTTGTCAACAGACTGGCCCTGAGTGGTGACCGTGAGTGAGCATCAATTTCGATTTCAGTCTCTCCTCACTGAAGAACTAATGGCACGGGAGCAGATTAAGTGCATAAATGACACGCCACCTGAATGCTAACCTTACGTGTAGCTGTCACTGCTGAACTGTAGGTACTCTGCCGTCGCACATATAGCCCCAATTCTGCTGGTTAGAGTGGTCTGGGGTGCCAATTGCATGCCCTGAGCAAGCCTGTTCAGTTTTGCAGGGATTGATCCGTCTACACCACACTGTACTAGGCTGCAGGAGTTTTCAAGTTGGATCTCGACTTTTTGCATGTTAGGAAGCTATTAAAGCCGCGAGGAAGATAAAAAGCCCATCCAAATCTACCGACAGTATATACCGTTTCCATTAAGTGCGTCATATTCTTTGGGTCAGAAATGCCTTTGAACTGACAGACATGCAGCTTCTAATTAACGGTGATGCACACGGGAACACACACCTACCCACACATATCTTCACACACACGGTTCCAACGGAGTGTGCCTCGGCTGCTATAGAACTTGGCACAGGCACCCTTCACCACCGACGTGTGTCACCACTACCGAGCCCTCGGCTTCGCGGGTCCGTCTCTACGGCACGTCACTCAGCTCATCCATCAAAACGTCAGCCCCTCATCATCTGTGGATCCACACTGTGTGATCTTTCCAGTCTCTGGAGAAGAGCCGGGTTATTCCTTCACTTTAAATGTCTATGCAATTTAAATGTTGGCATTTCTAGGACATCCCAAATAAACACATGAATAAAACTCCATTTGGTAACTTCTGACTCTATTTGGTAACTCAATAACGGAGGAGAAAACAGAATGCAACAGTCAGTCAATCAAGCTAAAAGAAAACAAATAACAGCTATGAGGAAATATACACACACATACATACACACAGTATTCATAGAGCGACTGATATACTAGCACACGAGCCTGAAACACAATCAATACAAACAGATTCAACTCCACCGAGAAAAGGCCAACACAAGATATTTCAAAGGGAAAAAGATAGAACACCAAATACCACTGTTTATTAAACCAAAGACGCAAGACCAAATCTATACTAGATAAACTAGTTAAATAATAGAAACTATTAGCACAAGAGGTTGTTCTTAGGATAAAAATCATCCCTACTGCAGAATCCGGCAAGTTCTCAGGAGCTAAAACAATGTGAAATCAGTGAGTGTTGAAATCAGCGTCATCAATAAACGAATGAAGACTGGACTGAGAAAGAGCAGAAATGAACAGATCCACCAACATCCTGGAGAATTCACTCCTTCCAAATTGACAGAATGCTCTATGATTGGCACCTAGACCAAAAATAATAGGCTCACAAAATATTTTATGAGGCCAATCAAGACGTTCTATGTGACAAACATAACAGAACAATCAATCAGAGAGCGTGCGTTCATCAAGCGTTCCAGAGAAACTTTCTAAAGCTTGGTCACACAAATTTGTCTCATCAAATTAAAAAGGATGGACAATTTTCTAACTGATACAAAAATCAAGAGGAAAACATCGCAGGAAAAGTTTAACTGATCCCTTAGATTTCAACATTCAACAAAGATACACACTTCTTAGGTCCTCATATTTCAACATTCAAAACAAAAGATACACACTTCTTAGATCCTTACGTATCAAAAGAAAAATCATAATGTAAACATAATGGTGTTTAGAAGAGTCAGGAATTAAAATATCACTTGTTTAAATGGGCATTTTAAGGACACTGATACCCCTAGTTGTTCTGCATAGATTTTGGTTGGGTCCAAGGTCAAGCAAAGAAAGATATGTTTTTTTTATTTTCTTGTTTTTATTTATGTATTTATTGTGTGTGTGTGTGTGTGTATGTCTACTCTGGAGTGCGGGCAAATGGCCACAGGTTGTGGTGAACCAAACTTGGCCAGGACTTGGCTACTATGCAGGACCTTAGAGGCTCAGTCTGTCCCCATGAGGTGACTGTAATATTCTCTCCTTGACATTCTTAACCCAGAATCCAGCTCACCATCTTCTATACGAACACCACATACAGAGATAAGCACTTCTGCTATATAATTTTTATGCTTTCAATTTGTTTTATACATTTACAGGTAAAAATGAATGCTTCTGTTCCCCCTAATTAATATGATACATGGTGTATCTTTCACTTCACACTGCTTCTTAAAAATTCTCCTTATCGTTACAACACGGCAGCCTTCCCACCATCGGGCACACAGTATTTTATTGAATCCTTACTCCGCTGGAAAAGATGCAGGCTGTTTGCAATCCCTGGCTATTAACAGGGCCATTGGGAATAAAATTGAGCTTACCCATATGACACAAGTGCATGTGTGTCTACAGGAGAAACTCCCCAAATTAGACTAGCTGGGGCAAGGCTCACTATCAAATAATCAATGTTTTAAATCACTAGAAACAGCCAAACCCTTCTCCTTGTGGGTAGTACTAAATTGGGTTTGCACAAAATGGTGCAATAGTCCTTTGCAGATTTTAACAATTCACCACCTGGGCAAGGTTGTTGTTGTCTGCAGTATGCTTCTTACCTAGTCACGGTCTACTCTAGGAATTGATTGTGGTGTTACCGGAGACGGTGACTCCTTCCAGGACAGCTCCTCCTGGGTTGACCTGGGAGACTAGGCACTGGCCCCTACAGGGACCATGATGTAGGTGTCTGGGGGCGCCATATTTGTCTTTGTCGCCTGGACTAATACCATGCCTAGCCCTCAGGAGGCTACCAGACTCTTTTGTTACCTGAATGGCTAAATGTTGGACTAGTTCTCTATGGATTATACCATTTCCAAAATAATTTTAAAATGCAAACTATATTGAAAGACAGAAGTAAACAGCGTGCATTCTTACAAAAGCCCAACAGAGCCAAATTCAGAGACTATGACAAGAATGTAATTAAGAACGATTCAAGAAGAACCATTTTCAAATTATGGGGCAAAAGGATTGGAGCTAATTTCCTTTAGGGGGTTTAATGCCTATAAAAGTTTTTCTAAAATCAAATGTGCTTTTATAGTCATTTTGTAGAAAAAAACTTATAAAGTGGATCCATCAACCAAGGAAATTATACCATATCTCTCTATATACAGTATAAACTTTTTCCAGCTATATCAATGGTGCGATTTTTATCCACATTTTGAAGCAATTGAATAGAGCTTGTCTGTTTAAGGACATTTCAAAGAGTTTCTCCTAAATTGAGACATTGCTTTTGTGATAAATTCATTCATTAATCCATTCATTCACTCTACGTATCATCAAATATTTATAGCAACTTTGTTTTTAGTAAAGAATCATATGGGTGGTGTAAGATATTCAAAATTTATTTAATAAAAATCTTGGGCTCTGTCAAGCTAGAGGATTAGGAAATAATTTTCCTTTATGAATAAGTAATAAGCCTTAAAATGTTTCTTATTTACTTTAAGATGTGGGTGAAAATAGAAAATAGTTTTTATTCACCGCATATCACACATGCACAAATGTGACGTCTCCAATGAGCCACTGCATTTACTTAGTATGGCCAGGGCAATAGTATATATGACATTCCCCAGTGCTTATGAGAGCCATCCAAATCCACCTAGCGTTACACAAGCATTACGGTATGCAATCAAGGTTTTAAAATACACAGTGAAACGTGAGGAAAGATTTTGCTCCTTGGGCATTAGGTACGGCATCTAAAGTGAATGATCACATTTTATTCAAGTGAGCATGTCTCTCCCTGAACTAATATTATCCCAAGCATCTCTTTCTATTTACAAATAACAGCCTTACAAATGCACATAATGAACATTCAGTCTTTCAACCTGTACCAGAAAAATACGCGATTTTAAGAGAGTCTTCATACACGTGTGCATCCACCCTCTCAGATAAACTTATGGAAAGAAAGCCCGGTTGGTCTGAAATGAGGAAGCAGGCTTTTAGCGTAGGGGTCAGAAACCCGTCTCAATGACCAAATGCAGCTGCTTTCTACTGGTAAATAAAAGTCTGGCTGGAAACACCGCCACACGAGTCACTGGGGTGTTGTCCCAGGCCACTTTCAGGCCGACACAGCGTGGCTGAGTGGTGGCTGGAGAGCATCCTGCCTCATAACCCGTCACAGTCACCATCTGGCCTTCACAGAGCAGGCTGCTGACCTCTAGCTCAGAGCCGTGAATCTCCAACTGGACCATGCCTCTGAACCCTTGGCGACCATGAATGCTAGACCCCCACCAGCAGATCCAGCACGGCCTCGAGGGGGCTAAGAATCTGCAGAGGGTGCTGACGGCATTTGCCCAAGGGCCCCACGTTGAGAACCCCTAGTCCAGGCTGTGAGAGGTTTGGCGTAGGTAGGAGCGATATTCACCTCCTCTATGTCTACTTCCTCCGTCAAAGTCACAGTGACAAGACTGGCTGCTGCACGGCTGCATTCGCGATTTCCATTGTCCCTTGGAACCTGTCCAGCATCACCCACGGCTCTGCACATTCTCATTCCCCAACTCTTCGGCTTTACCATGGAGGGGTAGATGTCCCATCCAAGGCCAAAGGGCTTGTCCTGAACAGACTGGGGGTTGGTTCAGTAATGGTGGACAGTGGACAGCCTAGATTTTTACAGTAACTACGGGAGTCTCCAGATCACGGGATGTCTCTCCAGAAATTCTACAACCACATTAAGACCCTGTCTCTAAATAAAATACAAAAGATGGCTGGGGATAGGGCTCAGTGGTTGAGTGCCCCTGAGTTCCATCCCTGGTACCAAAAAACAAAGATCTTACCTTGAACGTCACACCGAGTCCAAAAATGCCCGCTCATGTTGAGTTCCAGAGCCAATACAGATTAATTATGGCGGCACCCTTCAAAATATGCACATGTCTGTCCCTTAGAAGAGAAGCATATTTGGTTGATATCTATAAACAGAAGAACAGAAAGGGAAAAAAAAAATACAGAAGGTTGAGGTCAAGGTCACAGTTAACTAAAAGAAATGATCGTGAATATAATCAAAGGTAAAGACTGTCTGCTCAGGTATGAATGTTGAAGCCATCACTTGACAAAGCGTTCAGATTTTAGCACATTTCAAATGCAAAATGGTACCACTCAAGTTACAAGACAAAGAACCACAATTCCGTGATGATACTTTTGCTCTAGCAGCTCCACCTTGTCTGGGGAACACATGTCTCCTCCTGGTGGCTGCCCGGCATCCTCCATGCTGAGGAAATGGGTGCAGGTGAAAGAGAAACCCTGAATCACGGGGGTCACATGGCAAATCCACGCATGCAAGGCACAGGGGGTGCATTCAGGCTGCGTCCAAATGCAACCCTGCAGTTCTCAGATGCTCCCTGCACACGCCACGCGCCCGCTGCCAAACAGCCCTCCGCACCCAACACACAGGTGCTCACATGTGACGACCACTGCTCACGTCACTTGTCAAATCGACCCAAACCACATGCAAAGTCACACATGCTGCCTCGGCATCACAGGTACATCTGTACCTGGATACGGTGCTACGTGCTCTTTCCCAGAACCCAGACACAGGGCTCATTGTTCTGAGCCCTCTTCGGGGTGGCCCCCACCTCCACAGCTGCAGACTCTGTCCCTCGCTGGCCCGGCCATCCTCTGGGAAGCTTCCTCACAGGGGGCTGAATGTCAGGTCTCCCTGTCTCCGCCATTACCTCTGTTCTCTCCGGGTTTGGCCCTCGGGCGACATCCTCAGAGTCCACCCGGAGTCCCTTTGGGTTCACCTGCACATCCTCCATGTCCAGATGTCTCCGAGGACCATGGCCCAGTGTTCACAGGGCGGGCGGCCTCCCACCCAGACCCCACAGCGGGTGGATCCACATGGTCCCCACTGCGCGCAGGTGGGAGATCTGTTAGACTGGCTGGTTATCAGAGCCCCTGGGCAAATATTCCATCTTCGTATTGCAGCTGAGAAAACTGAGCCTCAGAGAAACTCAGCGGCTGCCTGAGGCCATGCTGAGGGTTCTAACCAAGAGTCCAGCCCCAAGCCCTACGGTAAGCCCATCTCTTTTGCTGCATCTCCAGAGAGTGCCAGGCCTCTCCTCCGGTCACCCCCTGAGTGCAGGGCCCCTGCTGGCCAGTGCAATGGCCAATACATCCAATCTAACGAGCACAGAGAGGAAAATACAAAACAAGGACAGACGAATCTAGTATTCGAGTCTTTCTTGGAGACTTACTATTTCTTGCATTTCCTGTATTCTTTTAAGTCTTTGGACAGCGGCCAGTTTTTCATGCTCAAACCCTACAATCCCGTGGCTCTTCCCTCTTCCTCAGCCAACTTATGCATTTTACTGAAGAGAGAGAAAATAGAAGAACTTTGACTGGAACTTTCTTGGACAAACCTGTGCTTGGGTCTGTAAGAAGGGCTCACTTTTCTCCGTTATGTCCCTATTGCAACTTCAAAAAGTCCCTGTTGCCTCCGTGCTGTGCTCTGGGTCCCCCTGACACCTGTCTCAGGAGGACATTCACTACATCTGCTCTCTGCTCTCCTTCTAGACTTCTGCCCTCCCCTGCAATGCTTCCTGTGCATCTGCCCCTACATGTTACACTGATCACTAATAAAGGAATTGATGACGACACATCATCGTGGACTGAGCCCATCCTTCATCCGGACTGACTTTTTCCCTAACATCCACTTACTACCCCGTGGTCCCCACTCATGACAACACGTGACATTTAATGCCCACGTTTTCCTAGTTGCATTTAGACTCGTTTTTTGATGATCTGAGTAATAGGGGTCAGTAGAAAATTCTTTTTTTTTTTTTTGGTTTCTTTTCACCTTCATGAGATATATTTTCTAGTTAGATATTTAACATAAATTAACTTAAATTCTGTTTGGATTTGCCCAACATCTTTTCTTATGACTTGGGATATGGGCATCTGCAGAGATGACAGAAGTAAATGTGTGAAGTTGTTATGGTTTAGACATGAGGTGTTTCCAAAAAAATTCATACGTGAGACAATGCCGGAATGTTCAGAGGTAAAATGATCAGGTTATGAGAGCTGTAGGTTTACTTAGTGGATTAATCCACTTGAACGGACTCACTGGGTGGTGACTGCAGCAGGTGGGGTGTGGCTGGAGGAGGGGGTCCCTGGGCTGTGCCTTTGGGGTCTCTCTCCTGTCCCTGGTGAGCAGAGCTCTCTCTGCTCCCTGGTGCCCTGTCCTGAGCTGCTCTCCTCCTCCAGGCCCTGCCACCCTCTTGTTCTGCTCCCCTTGGGCCAGAGCCATGGAGTCGGCCAACCACGGACTGAACCTCTGATACCAGGAGCCCCAAGTCAACGTCTCCTCCTCTAAGATTTCTCATCAGGTTTTTTGGTCACATTGGTGAAGAAGCTGAGGAAACAGACACCTTTGTCATCATACCACAGCAAGGGTACAAACTGTCGACATGACGCAACACTGCATATGTTTGACCCTTGATCACTTGCCTGACAAAGTACTTGCAGGTTTTTCTACTAAAATATTACTGGTTTTTTTTTTTTTTCTGAAGAACATTTTTTTTAGCAGTAATAAATTTAAAAATAGCATTTTAGATTGTCTAGGTAATCTGTGAATTTTTTTTTACACCTGCATACGTGCTGTTCAAGTTCTCTCTTGTGCATATGAGGGAGGACACTTTGAATTTACTGAGGACTGTAAGTCACTCTTCTAACACTGAGATACTGTGCAAAATAGTGAGGGTAAGACATGAAGGAATCCAAGAATTCCAAAGGAGTAGAGACTAGAAGTGGCCACGAGAAGACGGCACATGGGACTGCACAGGAATCACGGGTTCAGTCTGGAACACTGGATGTAATGCGACAGAGAGCACCAGGCTTGACCAAGCACCAGGTTTCCAAGAGTCAGGACAGTGCAGGGTCCAACAGGATGTCCATCTGTTTGCCAAAACTCAGGTCCATATGAATAAAAAAAAAAAAAACTCTCCAAAGAGAGCAGATATGGGGAGAACAGATACTGGCCCAAATTGGGCAGGTCTTTAAACACCGGATATCAAGCTATATATTATTTGTTCAAATGATAAAACAGCATCTACTCTAAAGCTACAGGTAGCCTCAGCTCTGTTTAGTAATCTGCAGTATCCCACCGGGCTCCTCCACCAACTGCACATGGCAAACCCGTCAGCCAAGCAGGGCCGTGAGAGAGAACGTCACACCAGGAATTCCCAGATGCGGGATGATTCTGAGATGCGGTTCACTACCCTTGGGCAGGTCTCAGACACCCAGGTAAAGAGCCACCAGCCTTTGTAGGAGAGGCAGGAATAAACACAGGGCTCTGGATAATGTGTCGTACCGGTTAAAACACTTTTTGCCTCTCTTGAAGTCTCCCTTATTCTTGAATCCAATTATCAACGACAAACTCAGTTATGAAGAGAACAGGGAGAAAAACGAAATTAGAAAAATGAGTTCTAATTAAACAAACATCAAAATCCCATTTCCGCTATGCATTCAGGGGAGAACACAGACCCGCACCCTTTTTAACGTTTTTCATTTTCTAAGACTTCTTTCTGATAATGAACTTCCAAATAAAATAGCTAGCCAAGGGGACGCCGAGGTTGATGGACTACATTAAATAATTCTGGATGAGCCGCCACCAAGGGGCGGGTGGCTCGTGAGTTGGGAAGCGCTGATCATTTCTCAGGGTCCTAAACACCAGGCAGGGTGCTCAGGAATAAATAGTCTCCGCTCTGTGTAAACAACAGGAGCACCACCTATGGATTCAGCATGGCTCATTGAGAAAATGGAGAGACAGACACCCTGTGCTCAGGAGATCCTTGGGTTCCTGCGCCCCCTCCCCACCTGTCCCCGTCCCGTCAAGCAGTGGCTTCTGTCTCTTTGTTCACAGCACCAGACAGACTTGGATTCCGTCACCTATTTCCTAAGTCGCCCCCCCCCCCACGCCCATGTTTAATTAGCCCTCTACAGAGCGCACGCCTCCCCTCTACGATTAAATGTTTGCTGTCTATGAACCTCGGCAGGCGGCAGGGGTGAAAAAACCTTTTTTCTTCCTACCTTGGTGTAATTAGGGCAGAGAGCTCCAGGATGTTTTCCACGGATCTCATTTTGGTTGATATCAGGCAACTGTCAGCAGCGGCGACAGCTGATGTAAAACTCCACAATGGTTTTGATGACAACTCGGAAGGTTTTTGCAGAAATAAACAGGAAAGCAATAAGTCAACAAGGACGATTTCAACATGTAAATCTCCAGTGGGAAAGATGCCCTCGTAGGTGACTTCAGAAACACGGAGACGCATAGGCGTCTTTTAACTTCTACGTTTTGTCTTCTTTCGACATCGAGTTGCATGTCATTATCCCTGAAAACATCCTCGCGGGGCTCTCTCTACGTCAAGACAATTTACTTGGAAGGTGCTAGATATTTGCTTTTTAATTGAACTTAGCGGAGAGTTTGAATCTATCGCCTGAAGACAGCATTAAAAGTACAGAAAGATCAACGGTGTTCTCCATTCCATCTAAATAAACAGCTCTCTGGCAGCAGGGTGCAGGGGTGCCGAACCCCACCCCACCATGCCCACCGTATTAGCTTCTTGTTGCTGCTATAACAAAGTACTATAAAATATAGGGCTTAAAGCAGTAAAAGTTCATTATCTCACCCAGGCAGGGTTGTAAACTGAAACTCAAAAAAGACTTTCCTTGTTACGATTTGCAAAGTTATAGACTTCCCAAGCTTCAGCGTTTCTGTTTGGATTTTTTCCCATGATAATTTATCCTCCCAGCCAGGAGTAAACATCTTGCACCCACCCTGATATAATGAACTTCTCCAGGGTTTCCAAAGCCAGACAGCTCTGAAGTTCAGTCTTGCCACATCTACTCACCTTCCCAGGGGACTTGATAAGTGGTCCCCACCGGAAGAGGAGTCCAATCACTGCTGACTAATGATGGCGGCTGCAGTCGGTGATTCTTCTCCACCGAGGTATTCACTGTCCTCCATTGGGTCCTCCCAACACCCATCTTAAGAGCTTTGTCTTTTTCTGAGTACGGTGGGCAAAAAAAAAAAAAAACTCCAAAAAAACGACTCCATCCTAGGTCCTGTGAACATGTGACCTTACCTAGCAAAGGAACCAACTCTGCCAACAGCTCGGTCTGCAGCCTCCTAACCTGCGAGACAACACATCCGTGCTCATCAGGTCACCCAGTTTGTGGGACTCCATTAAGGTGGTAAACAAATGCAGTTGCCTTGGTAACTTAACATGATGGTAAACACGTACGTGGCAAGACCAATTTTCTTGGTTTGTTATAGCAGTAAAGAAATGACCCAGGGGTCCGGACCCATCACACTATCCATCATTTCATGTGACAGTCTGGAACTTGCAGAGGATGCTACTAATCCGCTTTCTGTTACTGTGACAAAATGCCTGAGATAAAGCAACTCATGAGGAAAAAGGGTTTATTTCGGCTTGTGGTTGGTCTCAGAGGTTTCAGTTCGTGGTTGGCTGCCTCTGTTGTTTCGGGGCGTGTGGGGAGGCAGAGCATCACGGTGGGGATCATGTGGAGGAGCACAGCCGCTAGCCTCACGACAACCAGGAGGCAAATGAGATGCGAGAGGCCGGGGCCCCCTATTTCCTTCAAGGGCATGTCACCAGTGACCTGATTTCCTTCCTTCTAGTCTCTAAAGACTCCACCACTGCCAATAGCACCACAAGACGTTAACACAGGGGCGTCTGGGGAATGCCTGATGTCCACTGAGCATCATGACCCAGAATGGGACAGTCTTAAAAGAAAGACCTGTCCGTTCCTGATCTGCTGCCTGGAACAAAATTTGGGTGAGTGGGAACATTGTCTAAAACATCTATTTTTGCGGTCCTCCCCATTCTGGTTTTTGGAAAGGACAAACACGGGTCAAAACGGTCAGTGACAGCTATTCGCACACAGGATCCACATCAGAAGCGTGATCAGCGCTTGTCAGTTTTGAGAACACCTGCAGGTTAACCCCCCAGGGGGCGCTGATAGGCGTCTGCTTGGAACCCTGGGTTGGCTTTGCCTGGTAGGTTCCCTGAAAGAATTTTCTGGAATCTTTCTCATTCCCTGTCCACAAGGAAGATAAATGTGACTATTCTTATTAAGTCCCGAGTGTTTCTACTCAAGTTTTCAAAAGTGGTCTCACTCGATCGTCTATCGACTTCGAAAAATAATGATTTTCTTGGTCTATCCCCTTTTGAGCCAAACTTGAAAAAAAAATGGCAATAAGGTCATGTCGCTCGAAGTTAGAAAGCAGAAATCCAACGTCCGACATTTTTAGAGACGTGACTGACATGTCGTGGATGTTGGGGTTCAGTTTTGCTGTTCTCAATGCCGTAAAGATCATGACTTGGTGCCGTGATTGAGATTTAAGATCCTGTCCGCAGTTGTCAAGGAGGACCGTGTGAAACTGCAGAAGGTTCTATGAGATTCTAAGAGTCTGGGCTAAGGGGCAACTCTAACTCGGGAGCCGGCGATAGAGGTAGGAGGCCCTGGCTTTGCATCCTCTGGGCTCGCCGGCTCCGTTCCCGGCCGATGCCCCGGGCCTGTCTCTCTGCCAGGCTTAATTGGTTGGAGTGGATTGAAACGGATTAGGAATAAAGGTCTGTTCTGCTTGAAGAAAAGCCAGATTTTCTTTGATCAGACTTTCAACTAGTATTAAAATTAATTTAAAGCCAATTCCAGGCAATGACATTGCAATCCCCTTTTTAAAGGATCTTTCAATCAACCAGAAAACCAAACCATTACATTGTGTGTGTGTGTGTGTGTGTGTGTGTGTGTTTAAAGAAAAGCAAATTTCATTTTCTCAAACAAGTTCACTACCACGGCAGGGATACACCTCCCAGCAGGACCCGCCCTGAAGCATGCTTTGTTTAATCATGTAACTATAAAGCTAATTACAGGAATAAATATCTGCTCTTTAGAAATCACAGAGGGGGAGAGCTATTTAGAAAATGCTACATGTTGGCGGCACCTTGAAGAGACGCCAAGAAGATGGGATCCTTGTTCTACCATGGATCGTTTCGCTGTAGCCTAGGGAATTTGTGTCCGCCAAGGCCCGGAGGCTGGGTCTCCTGTCTGATCGGCTTTTGAATGTCACAGCGGTCTCAGAAACACAGACCCTCCTCCGCCTGCCCGTTTCCTCACGGGTCCTTCATCCTTCCCCAGAGATTTTGCCAGTGGTTTCCAATGGCCGCGTGCATGACCCCTGGCGCTTTCGATAGTTTGCACATTCAAAAAAGACTCCTTACAGAAGCTCTCGGGCTTGAGTTTTATGGATGGTCTCCTCCGCAGAATTTACTGAAGCTCACTTTTACCCAGGCTGGGAGCTAAGTGTCTAGAGAAGCCGATCAGGATGCACATCTTACAGGGGTGAAGGATGCCGCGGTAGCCTGATGTCATGAACTCTAGCACCGCCAGATCCTAAGGGGGTTGGAACACTACAGAGGGCCCGGATCTATCTCACTTTAGAAAAAGGTTTCCTAGGAAGACTGAATTTTTGACTGTGACCTTTGCTTTTGTATCACTTCCTGGATTACCAGAGCTTTACCCATATATTTTTAAAAACTTATTTATTTATTTTAATGTGGTGCTGAGGATCAAACCCAGTGCCTCACATGTACAAGGTAAGCGTTCTACCGCTGAGCTATAACCCCAGCCCCTACCTATATTCAATCAGTTCAATACTGATCCATTTAAGGGGAGAAAAGGAAATTTGGCACACACTGCTGCAGATTTTAATAATCCCTTTTTGGGGGCAGGGGGTTTCCGGGGATTGAACTCAGGGTCACTTGACCCCTGAGCCCCGTCCCCAGCCCTATTTTGCATTTTATTTAGAGACAGGGCCTCCCTGAGTTGCTTAGGACCTCGCTTTGGCTGAGGCTGGCTTTGAACTCACGATCCTCCTGCCTCAGCCTCCCAAGCCTCTGGGATGACAGGCGGGCGCCACCGCACCTGACTCTCAGTGGGCACTGCATAGTGCGGCCAGGTTAGGATGCCCGTGAGGTCACCAGGTGGCAGGACTATTTCAGCCTTATTGTGACCTAACAGGACCACTGTGAGGTACGAGGTCTGTTCTGGACCCTCACCTCATTTTGAGGCACAGACTGTATGTCAGTACTTGCAAAGGGAACATGGATGAATTTGGTCAAGACGCGGCTCTTGACAACATACACAACGGCACATGACTTTTCCTCCCAAGATGCACGGGGCGTTCGCAGATCTGAGGCATTCTTAAGAGACCGTGAGGGGACCCGTGGGAGGGACGAGGCCCTTGACATGGCCCCATGTGCACAATCAGGTGATTTTGCTCTCCAGCCCTTAAAATGCACGAGGCCCTGACACACACAGGCCTGACGACTCTTCTCTAAGGTCCTGGGGACATGTTTATCGCGGTCTGTGCTGCTATCCTTCCTTGATCCTGCCCTTGTTAACCTATGAACTATCTGTACAATAGACAAGCAACCAAAAGACACCCCAAGAACTCAGTTTGGAAGCTTGTAAAGTGATAACAAAACATTTTGTATCATCTTATATTAAGTCGTAATTTTCACGAACCATTTTAGGTTTTTTCTTTCCAAAATCAATGCCAATACTGGAGTGATATAAAGTTTAGGTGGAATCAATGAGACGTAATGAGAAAGTAAATAGAAAATGACTCAGGACATTCTTGCTCTGCGAGGAGTCTGGAAATACGTCCTGTATTACAGCGTGTCCTCAACTCGGTCGGATGTGGATGTACAAATGGAGTTGTCACACAGGGACATCTAAGTGCTACGTTGAGTATTTGCTCAATGCCCATTTCTAGGTACGTGCATCATGTATGTAATATATTCAGACACGTTCCCCACGCTGTTCCTTGATATATCTGCTCAAAAAAAAAAAAAAAAGATTCATTCTCTCTCTCTCTCTTTAAAAAAAAAAAATTTTTAAATGCACCTTGCTGCCCCATTTCATAAGGATGAGACACTAACCCCCGGATGATGTTACGCTGAGCCTACTGCTGCACCGGAGGTTGCTCCAAGTTGGACCTGGGTCTCTGTTGGAGCCTCCTAGCTCAATCTCTTCTTGAACCCTCTCTGCCGTCCATCCATGGACGCGCCTCTGAGCTCTGAGCCGGCGGCATTAACACACCATTCTGTTTTCCTAGGATACCCTTCCACCTTCTCCTCTGGGGACACCCTACTTCTCCTTCAACGCGTAACTCCAACACGACTTCAGGCTGACCTCCTCCCTGTCCTCTGCAGGTTGCACACCACGTGTACCACGAGGTGAAGGACCCTCGCTCTGTCGTCCTCCAGAGGAAGTGTCAAACGGGCCGTGTGCAAACTAGACTAAAAGTGTGCAAACTAGACTGAAATTGCTCCTCTCCAAAAGGCATCCAGTTTATTCAACTTTTTCACCTTCTCTTTGGACAGTTAGGATTGATGTTGAAGACGTTCCACAAAACACATTCCACTTATCACATTTCACGTCACTTAAGAAATACTTTGGGAGATATTTTCCCCTTGATTTTATTCCTCCAGACTCTTCTTTGCCAAGTATTCTGTACACACAGCTCCATAGATCACTGCTGAGGGTGGTACTGGCTCTGCAGAAAAGGATTCCTACGTGGCTCTCCTGGAAGATGCAGAGGAGAATGATAGCACGGAGGCCCGCGAGAGCCTGATGTAGATGCAGGGAAAGGTTCGTATTATTTATTGACTACTTTATCATCTCCTTGTGCGCAGTTGCCGAGGAACTCTACTGTTTGGAGTTGAACGGGGGTTTTAAAGCAATAAGTCAAAGCCCACAATTTCATCGACACCGTAAGCGTTCGAGTCCCATGGTACCGTGGAAAAATACCCCGTCTGTAATCAAGGCTGGATTTCACTCCTGCCTTCCTAAATCCTGCCTGTCACTTCCATCAGACGTGGCTCTTAGGCTGGATCATCCTGAGACACCCTTGGGAGCGCTGGGGCATCTCCTGTATAGACATAGTTCACTCCGATGTTGGAAGGAATAGCTAATAATACAAAAAAGTTTTACAAACAAATGCCTTGGTGCGAGAAACTCCAGGGACACTATTGTCCCTAAAATAAACAGAATTCTTACTCATCCACATTCTTGGATTAGGGATCCTCTTTTAAAAAAAAAAAAAAAAAAAGAAAAGAATTGTAGGATTTATTGAAGCCCCAATAATGGGTCCTAAAACCATATGGTTGCAAAAAAAAAATTCCGTTAGAACTCCAATTGCCAAGTGACTTCCCGGGGCTGCCTTGAGTCCAGGTGGACGGTGGGAGGTGACAGACAGGGACAAGACGTCTGAGGGGCTCTATTCACTGCAGACGGTAAGAATGAAGCCGGATGCTTCTTCCCATACTGCCAGGGTCCGGTGGGAAGAATCCACCACTCCATGCATGCAAACAGAGGGACGTGTTTAAATGGAACAGCTTACAAGGGGCCAGGAAGCTGAAGGAGAAGGTGAGGTTGCCCAGAAATCAATAGCCACAGAATGCTGGCACCATCCCCGGCTGGAGGAGGGAGGGAGGAGGTGGTCTTACCAGGCGCCAAGATCTCCCAGCACTGGGGCTCTGGGAGCGTCCGTGCGTCTTCAGAACCACGGCCACCTCCTTGCAGGACTCTGGGTACCTGTGCAATCAGAGAGGAGGCCTGACTGGTGTCTTAGGACTCTGGGTACCTCACTGTCATTGCTGGGGACAGGGCCCAGACCTGCTTTGAGCCACAGGATGCTGCTGCTGTGGCCTCCACCGTAAGCACACTCACTGGTACCGAGGAGGAACTAGCCCCAGCTGGCTGACTCAGGGGCCTCCAGTTTCCTGCCTGCACGTCCCACTGAAGAGCCCAACCTTCCAGAGCTGACGCAAGTCCACTTCCCCCTTCAGACCTCTCAGTGACAACCCCTTACCCAGCACCCATGCTCTGAGGGATCACAGTCCCCGGCCATACAGAGAATGTCGGCACGGAGTGGGACGGAAACTGGAGGCAAGAAAACACGATGGGTTCCCTGAGCAGTCAGTCAAAACGCACCTGGGGAAGAGCGCCAGGTTAGCAGTCAGATGAAAATTTTAAACACAGGGGGAATAGCTAGTCGTATAGCATACCCCGTGACATCTTTGGGACATGCTCCTACTTCTTTAAAAAAAAGTCATTCATTGCTGATCAATGGGATCCATGCAGACCTACCCGGTCGTACCCTGTCCTTTGAGGGCAACTCTATCCCACTGCACTCCACGTGCGTGATGGCATGTCTCGGACTCAATGGGACTGAGCTGGGCAGCCCCACCTGCAAACTCAGCCTAGCGAGGGTAAGAGAGGAAATGCAAACCGATAAGTGAGCTTAGACCTTTGCACATTTGCGAGTAAGGGAGCTGATGAAAAGATCTGAGAATCCTAGGTGCTCTGTAGGGAGGGTTCTGTTCTCTGTGTCCTCAGGCAGGACAGCCACGAGCTCTGACTCTTCAGGGTGGCTGACGGCGGTGGGGGATACCCATCCATTTCAGCTCTCCCTTCAACCAGGAGGGAGAATCACTAGCAAGGGTGGTGCCTGGTGGGTTTAACGGAGAGCATTCCATGGAGAGAGGGGGAGAGCCGTCGAGGTGCTACGTGGGGCTGCCAAGACCTCCCGAAAATGAGGGCTTCCACTTGACACCCACCTCCCAAATCCTGAGCGAGCTCTCGTCGACGGACTCGTGGAAGGACTTCTGGTGGCAGCGCCCACTCTGCACACAGGCTGCTTTGAGAGCAAGAGCAAGCCGAGGCTGCAAGATCGGGTGGAGTCCAAAACCGAACCAAAATCCATCGCGACCTGTCGACTTGAATCACGGCTGGTGGTGAGGATGCACCAGAGTGAAGGATGCCTTGGAAAATCGATGGCTCTTCGAATGCTTCTTATTCTCTTTCTTGGTCAGACTCAAATTTCATTTTTGGCCGTGAATTTAAAACGGATCAGATTCAAACCAAACAAAGCACATGCCGAAGTCCTTCCTTATACACGCACGAGCACACACTGGATTCTCCCCCCTAGCAACCACACACATGGGTGGACACACAAAGCAATCGTGTTTTTTTTTTTTTTTTAACAATAGAAATAAGAGGCCTGGATGGTTTTATCCTGTTTATCAAACAAAATTTGAATGTAAACTGTATTTACTTAGTTCTCATGTTACTCTCCCCTTAGCAGCTGTCGATAAATGGTTTGCATTTGCTTAACGCTACCTGAATACAGAAAAGTAGGTCAGTATGTTACAACGAGACTGTTCATTTATTCCTCCAAGTCCCCCAACTAGACCTCCATCTGTAGCCTCCGCAGGTGCGTGCCCCCCCTGTCCCCTGGCACTGTGGTGAGGAGATGCAGAACAGAATGCTTGCTCTCTGGGACAAAGGCCACAAGCAAAATGGGAGGCCAGGAAAACGCCGATATCTAAGCCAGCCTGCCAAGCCTGCCCCTGGCTCCCCAGACCATGTGCTAGGGACACCCACGGCTGCTCCTCGGGTTTGGATGTGGCTGCAAACATCACAGCAGAGATAAGGAGATGTGGGGAAGGAGACCGTAGTTTCAGTCTCCCTGGGGTGCACAGAGACCAGGGTCTGAATGCCTGAATCCCACTGAGAGTGATACCATCAAGAGCCCAACCTGGGTCCTAGGCATCTGCCATGGGTGACGTGCAGGAGCAGGTGTCCGTGGGGCTGAGGACCCTGCAGGTGCATGCGGGAACATACTGATGGGTAAGTCAAGATGCTGTCTGCACAGGGTCTTGATGCTGTGCTTTTTCTCTCCCGGGGGTAGATCGGAGACATCGGGCCTGCAAAGCTTACCGATTAACAGGGAGGCCAGCATGGGGGGCCCTTTCTTGCAAAGCATCCCCTACCTTGACTTCTCTATCCATTCCTCTGGTTGGTTATCCACTCACCTAGGTTGGTTCCATAGTTTGGCTGCTATAAACACTGACGTGACTGTGTCAATGTAATATGCAAGTCCTTTGGGTACAAACCAAGGAGTGGGATGGCTGGGTTGAAGGGTGGTTCCATTCCAAGTTTTCTAAGGAATCTCCATCCTGCTCTCCAGAGTGGTGGCACCCATTTGCAGTCCCACCAGCAACGTCTGAGTGAACCTTTTCCCCCACATCCTCGCCAACATCTACTGTTACTTGTATTCTTGATGACTGATTGCCATTGTGACTGGAGTGAGATGGAATCTCAGTGTAGCCTTGATTTGCATTTCTCTAATTGCTAGAGATGTTGAGCATTTTTTCATATATTTGTTGACCATTTGTATTTCTTCTTCTGTGAAGTATCTGTTCAGTTCCTTAGCCCATTTATGGATTGGGTCACTTTGGGGATTTTTTGGTGTTAAATTTTTTGAGTTCTTTGTACATTCCGGATATTAACGCTCTATCTGCGGGGCTTGGGTGGTAAAGATTTTCTCCCATTCTGTAGGCTCTCTCTTCACATTTTTGGTTCTTTCCTTTGCTGTGAAGAAGTCTTTTTATTTGGTACCATCCCATTTATTCATTTTTTATTTTACTTCCTGTGCTTTGGGAGTCTTGTAGAGGAATTTGGTTTCTACGCCAACACAGTAGAGAATCGGTCCTACTATTTTCTTTTAGTAGCCACAAAGTCTCTGGAGAGATATTAATTCAATTTCATTCTGTTATAAATGGATTTCCAGTTTTTCCAGCACCATTTGTTGAAGAGGGATCTTTTCTCCAATCTTTGTTTATGGCTCCTTTGTCAAGTATGACATCACTGTGCTTATGTTGGTAGGAC
This sequence comes from Marmota marmota marmota, assembly GCF_001458135.2. NCBI lineage: Eukaryota > Metazoa > Chordata > Mammalia > Rodentia > Sciuridae > Marmota > Marmota marmota. The sequence goes on from NW_026000327.1 coordinate 1,847,637, forward strand.
TCCGTGTCTTCTATTCTGCTCCATTGGTCTTCAAGCCTGTTTTGGTGCCAGTACCATGCTGGTTTTGTTACTATAGCTCTGTAGCATAGTCTGGTACTGTGATGCCTCCTGCTTCACGTTTCTCACTCAGGATTGTGCTTTGGCTATCCTGGGCCTCTTATTTTTCCAAATGCATTTCATGACCTCTTCTTTCTGTTTCTATCACTGGAAATTTTAATAGGAATTGCATTAAATCTGTATAATGCTTTTGGAAGTATGGCATTTTGGCAATATTACTTCTGCCTATCCAAGAACATGGGAGATCTTCCCATCTTCTAAGATCTTCTCAAATTTCTCACTTTAGTTTTCTATAATTTTCACTGTAGAGGTGTATCACCTCTTCTGTTAGACTCATTCCCAAATCAACACCAAAAGGAGAAGACAGGAAATCATTACAATCAGAGCTGAAATTAATGAAGTTGAAACAAAAAAAATTCCCCCCAAAAATTGATGAAACAAAAAGTTGTTTCTTTGAAAAAATAAATAAAATTGATAAACCCTTAGCCAGGCTAATGAAGAGAAAGAGAGAGAAATCTCAAATTACTAAAATTTGTGATAAAAAAAGGAAATATCACCACAGACACCACTGAAATACAGATGATAATCAGAAACTACTTTGAAAATCTGTACTCCCATAAAATAGAAAATCATGAAGACATCAACAAATTTCTACAGACAAATGACCTACCCAAATTGAATCAGGAGGACATAGAAAATTTAGACACATCAATTTCAACTAATGAAATTGAAGAATGCCATCAGAAGCCTATCAACAACGAAAAGACCAGGACCACACGGATTCTCAGCAGAGTTCTACCAGACCTTCAAAGAAGAACCTACACAAATACTCCTCAAATTATTCCATGAAATAGAAAAGGAGGGAACCCTTCCAAACTCATCCTATGAAGCTAATGTCACCCTGATACCAAAACCAGACAAAGACACATCAAGGAAATTAAACTTCAGACCAATATCCCTGATGAACATAGTTGTAAACGTTCTTAAAACCCTGGTAAATCACATACAAAAGCATATTAAAAAGACAGTGCACTATGATCAAGTGGAGTTCATTCGAGGAATTCAAGGCTGGTTCAACATACGTAAATCAAAAAACATGATTCATCACATCTATATACTTTAAGACAAGAATCACATGATCACCTCAACAGATGCAGAAATAGCATATGATACAATACAGCACCTTTCCTGCTCCACAAAACACTAGAAAATCTAGGGATAGCAGGTACATACCTCAACATTGTAAAAGCTACCTATGCTGAACCCAAGGCCAACATCATTCTAAACGGAGAGAAATTAAAACCATTCCCTTTGAAAACTGGAGCAAGATAAGGATGCCTCTTTCTTCACTTCTATTCAATAAGTCCTGGAAATTCTAGCCAGAGCATTTAGGCAAAAGAAAGAAATTAAAGAGCTACGGAATAGGTCAATTCTGGAATCTTTCATCTATTCTTACCTGGTGTCATTATCTGTCTCCACACTTACGTTAAAAGGCTGCGTATTACAAAGGGATTTGTCCCAGCTATTTAAGTGGTATAGAGGCAGATCTAGTGTGAAGCTAAGAATCTGGGGCCCTGGCTTCCCTTCCAGAGTTGAGGCAAATGAAACTTAAGGAAGTGCTTCAAAGGTAATTCATTTGTCTCGGTAACATTTTAAAGCTCTATTTAAAATACAAAAGTCAGTGCAAACAAAAAAATTGCATGCAATAATCAAAATAACAGAATGGTAAATAGGGACAGGATCCAGCCTGCCTTGAGTGACTCATTCACACCACCCGTGAATCCTGCCCTGGTCATCTGTGCAGTTCACCTGGCCATTTGTAACTGAGACATGCAATAGCAAGGCTCTGTACTGCAGCAGCCATTTAAGATTCCCACATCACCGTGGCCAACCTGCCCTTCTGATCAGGGAAGGCTGGACAACCCGAGCACATTTTGGAGCTCATTTTCATGGAAGATGAGCTCAAGTGACATTTATTGAAACAACCTTCTTGGATCTCAGCCATTTTTTTCCTAAACTTTAGATACTGCTTGTCAGCTGTACTTATTAGTGTCCTATTACTCTGGTAACAAATTACTAAAACAATAGTTACATGGAACAATACATCTATTCTCTTGCAGCACTGGGAGTCCAAAGTAGGTCATCTGGTCTACCTTCTTTCTGGGGCTCTGGGGCAGAATCCCTTCCTGACTTGTGGCAGCTTCTAGAGGCGGCCCACATCCTTTGGCCTGTGGTCCTATATTATTCCCAAGCTCTGTCTCTGACCCTCTTAAAAGACCCCTGTTAGTACACTGTTTCCCTGGAGGACAATTTAGGAAGATCTCCCTATCTCAGGATTCATCTGCAAAATCCCTTTTTCTGTGGAGCCAAACATATTCACAAGGTCTGAGGATCAGGACGGGTGGACGTATTTGGGTGGGAGATGCTGTTCTGCCCATGGCAACATCCAAGTGTAGGAATGGCATCCTGAAGTCCCTTATCACCCACTCTGATGACTGCACTGAAGACATGGCATGAAGGGGCCAGACCAGCAGCCCTGCCTCCGTATGAAAATGTCCTGTGGTTCCCAACAGTTCTGTCTGACGTGCAGAAGAAACAAGATTTGGAAGAGGGTGGAGACAGAAGCTACTCCCTGGGAATTTCTCCCAGCCACACCAACAAAACCATATATCAGAAGCAGTCCACTAGATCTTTTCCTAAATTTGACACAATCCCTGAAATTTAAATGATTTTGCCCTTAATGACTTTTGAAGGTAAAAGAAACTATTCAAAGCAACCAATATTTTTTAAAGATGTAACTAACCATGCTAGAAAATTAAATTTTTGCTCAATTCTCAATATATGTAGTGATATTAGGAAATGGCATTTTGTCATAGGAGAGTTCTAGTTGGAAACCACTGACGATGGATTTGGAGTTGCATGACCAATGTTGCACGGCCAACTGCCTCCTCTGTGCATAACTGTCGGTGTTTGGCTTTGGAATGTTCCAAACTATGAGCAGCAAGTCTGTTGCCTTGACCTTCCGCTCCATTAGTAGAAGAGTGTGATGCTTTATTTTCTTCTGCTCTTCCTACATCCTCTCAGGAGAAGAAGCTTCATGTATGTCAATTCCACTTGCATGAAAGTCATGATGTTCCTTCTGGAAGGAAGACTACTGAATGCTAAATTGGAGATCGCTGGCTTTCTGCTTCCTGAGACGTTACTTTTCTAAGCCGTCCTGGATTTTGCTTTCGAGTTAAGGTCTTTATAATGTCAGCCTGCCAAAACCACTCACTGCTCACACCAATCTCTTCACCTTCCCTTTCTTCCATTGGATAATCCCACTTGAAAAATACCGTCCCAACACCCCAACAACTAACTCGGCCTGGTCCACATCTGTCAATCATTAGTGCTTTATTATGCCTATAGTAAACATATAAATTATAATAAGGTATTATACAGGCATTCCTAATTACACCGCTTTGTTTCATTGCATTTCAGACGCTGAATTTTTTTTGCAAATTGGAGGTTGGTGGCAGCCCCGTACGGAACAAATTTCTCTTGGCACCATTTCTTCTAACATCTCAGATATTCATTACCACCTTTTGCCAATAAAGTATATTCACACTAAGGTATGGACGTTGTTTTTCAGATATCATGCTATTGCACTCTTACCAGACTGAAGTATACTGTCAGTGCAAGCTTTATATGCATTGGAAGACTAAAACGTCTGTGCTAGTCTTTGTGGTGATAGTCTCTTTATTGCAGTAGCGTGGAACAAAACCTACAATCTCTCTGAGGACATGATCATTTGTATGATAGTAATTTGTCCTTGCTGTTGTTGCTGAGTCTTCCACTGGAGTCCTAAATGGACACCTCTTTAGTTCATATTCCTAGGGCAAGGGCAATACCTACAATGCTCTACCACCTGATCTGCAGAACGTGGCCCTCGGCCGTCTTGACTTATCTTTCCTCTGAGTGCTGCCCTGACTGCGTGAGCACCTGGCACAGGGGATCCAGTCTTTGATTCATGCCTGGGGCCATCCAAGGTGCCCACGAGGCCTCCCGGGTTGCACGGCTGGTGAGGTCCTGACATCTGCTTTCAGACTTAACTTCTTTCGGTTCCATTTCTAATTCATCTGGCTACGGTAACCTTTCTGACCTTTTTTGTTCATTTTATACATGTCTAGTTTATCCTCTGTAATCATCATTTCCTCTGAATCAGTTCATCTTTTCTTCCAAGTTCACCAAGTGCAAGAGTTTAGTGTCTCGGCCTTCTCAGGTCAGACTGCACTGTGTTTCTGCCAAGCACCGAGTCACACAGGGGACAAAGCTGGACTGGAAGATGGGTGAGTGGTGTTCAGCAATGTTTTAGCCACAGTGGGCTAAAACAGGATTCTAGAAAGAGAGGCTTGGGGTTGCACCCAACACCCCAGGCCCCACTCACAGGAGGACGTGACCCCGTCAGAGTGTGCGCACAGAGGATCAGGAGAGGGCTAACAGATGCCTCTCCTTGTGGACAGGCAAAGACAGGGTCAAGGAGACTCCGTTCTCCCACCAGCGTCTGGACTCGCCCTCACTGGTCACAAACGGGTTACATTCTCTACCGTTCACATGTGGAAGTTATTAAAATCCATCTGAAAATGTCAAGAGAGGAGGGGATATTTCCAGAATTGAAAAGCACGGTTAAAACTAAACTCAGGCCCCCAATTATTATGAAAGTGTGCCCAAAACAAACGAAATGACCCATAAATTCTCATCAGAGAGTCAACCGGGGACGCACCAGAAGGAAGATTAGCCAGACAGGCTGGACGGCCACCGCAAGGGCCTTTGAAAGGCACGCTACCATCAACTCGGAAGAAGTCTGGACATGAAAGAAGAAATCAGGCCAATATCAGAACTTAAAAAGAAGAAAAGGAATATCTTTGCTTATTTATAAATAAACGATTCCCACTGGCAAAAAGCGAAGAGACACATTTTTCGTTTAGAAAACGTTCGCCTGCTGTTGGAGAACGCCACTGACCACAAAGTAATATCGTGACCAGAAAAATGTTCTTTATGACTCATCTTTAAAATGACTCGAAACACACATGGCTCTCATTACCGTCTGCTTCGTCACTCAGGGGAGACTGATCCTCTTAGCGTCTCCACCGGGAGACCCAGGGGACTGAAGCCTTCACAGGGAGACGTTCTCACCACACCCTTCCACCAAAGAAAAAGTACTGAATTTTCCCAAAGTATTGAATTTTTCCAACAAACTTTCAGGCACCTTGGCAGGGTATGATTTCAAATAAGCACAGATCCAGATATTTGATAAAGGGCACAGTATTGCTGGGATCAAAATCTTTCCCACTTTTTTCTTCCCAACAAATAATTTGGCAACATAGGATGACTTTATTAAAAAATGTTTAGATTTAATTGTGCATCTTGAGCATTTGTAATAGAACTCTATGAGAACTTAGCAAAATCACGAGAAACTAGCATCATTTCAAGAATTCAGTAGAGGTCATCTTCATGGTACTACATACTAAAAATATTGCATTGCAAAGTGTACCGGTTAACTTTTCATTACTCTGACCACAATACCTGACGAGAAAAACTGAGAAGGAGAAAAATCCATTTTGGCTTGCGGTTTCAAAGGTTCAAGCTACGCTCCAAGCCAAAACATCATGGCAGAAGAGCATCCTGGAGGTAAACTTCTCGGCTCACGGCAAACAGGACGAAGAGAGAAGGAGGATGAGGCCGGTGACAGATGTGGTCACACCCCCAGTGACACGTGTCCTCCAGCCACATTCTGCCTGCTTACAGTTACCACCCAAGAGTCCATGCAAATTATAAATCCAGCAAATGGATTAATCTCCTGAGCGGTCAGAGCCTCACAATCCACTCCTTGCCTGCATGTCCACCTCTAAGGTGCTTTGTTCTGTTCATGCTGCATTGCTTAGGCCTACGTTCCTCCTCCCCCAAGGAAATGAGCTCACTGCGCTGGGAGAGGGTGGGCATCAGGAAGCGTCACCTGACCAAGGACTTCCTGCTCCTGAAAGACTATGTCTTTGCACTGCTCCAAATGCGTCCTGATTTTCCTGTTCCCCGGACTTCCTCTAGATCACAGACCAGTCTTTCATGCAAATTCAATCCCCAGAAAAGCTTCCCTTATTACCAAACCTGCCTCGAAGATCTGAAAGCCACTGGGAATCACAGAGCCAATCACCAAATGCCACTCCTCACACGTGTCACAAAAAGTACAAGAAGCCTTCTCTGCTTATGCCTGGGGTAACTGTGTCAACTTCTACCCTTTCCACATGGACGTACAAGTAAACATACAACCCCACCGTCCAAAGGCCACAGGTGGAGCATGCAAGATACGCACACCTGTGACTCCACAGAGACACACGGTTACAAATCTAGAAGGGAAACGCTCGAAGTTCGAGGACTTCCATCAGAGACGTGTGGTTATGGCCTCTGCTATGCCCTCTGACTTCCCATAGTTGGTGTATTGATATCACAAATTTAAGAGATGGTAACTTAGATGGAAGGGAGAAGTAAGCAGAGAAGCTAGAAAATTGGGTAGTGTCGGAAAAATGAGAAGCAGTGTTCTACCAGGTAAAGAGGGAAGGATTAAATAAATATCATCCATCTCCCTACCATTTTGTCTAGGGGGGAAAAATAAAAGACTTTTGTTTTAGAACTCTGAGTCCTAATCACCCTGAACATAAGCCTGTAATGTTATATGCTACATCTACCTGCCTGTTTATACCAAGACCCAAAAGAAGAAGCCACTCTTGAAATGTGCGACATTGGCCGTTAAACCTTGGGCGGAAGGCAAGGATATCCTTCACTTATTTATTTTTTTTTTTTCAAACCTCCCTTTCTTATTTTGGATTAGCTTTTGGACACCAGAGAAAACATTCGACGTTAGACATTTGGGGCCTGAGTTATTTCACTTAGCCTAAGTCTCCAGTTCCATCCATTTACTGTCAAATACCATCATTCTTGTTTGTGGCTGAGTAATACTCCGTTGTGTATATATAGCACATTTTCTTTATCCATTCTTCTGCTGAAGGGCACCTAGGTTTGTTCATAGCTTAGCTATTGTGAACTGAGCTGGTAGGAGGTGAAAGGCGTTTACAATGAAAACTTCCGAACCCTAAAGAGAGAAACTGAAGAAGACCTTAGAAGATGGAAAGACCTCCCATGTTCTCAGTAGGCAGAATTAATACCAGCTCACCCACGACTGTTGTTCAATGACTTCCCATGACATCATTCTTTCAGTTCCCTTGTCTCATGGGTGAGAAGGTCTCGTGGCAGTCTGAGAGAACCCAGTCATCGTCCCTCTTTTGCAGGGCGACATGCAGTACGGGCGTCGCCTTAGGAACACTAACCTCGGCTCGCCATCTCGTCTGACTCAGTAAGGACCCACAATTCAAATAAGGAAGAAACCCACGAACACTGAGGGCTCTGGAGGCACGCACTGGGAGGCACTGTGCCCTCTCACGCGGGCTCCCTCGGCACAGGAGGCTGATGTGGAGACCAAGGCGTGAGCCTCAAGGTCACCTGCAAATCCGTTGGTTTGCAGCCTCTGCCATTGACTCGTATCCTAACAGCACTTTATCGGGAGATAACTTTACTCCAATCAATCATAGGAATCTTCAAGTAGAGCTCACTTAAATCTGAGGGAGGCAACACTCAGATTTTAAAAATGACTGGCACACCTCTCAGCACACCCCATAATACCCCTTTCTGCCCATTCATACCAGCTCATGCTGATTATTCTAGAAGCTGAGAAGTCCTGAGGTCTGCAGTCAGCAAGCTAGACGCCCAGGAGCGCCAATGTGCTGGTGAACCCCAGGAAAGTCAACGTGCAGCTCTGGGCCCTGCCCTAAAGTCTGAGGAGCAGGCCGCAGTGGTCTACGCTGACACACGCCAGGCCCAAGATCATCCAATGCTTCCTTCCGATTCTACAGCCCCGAAAAGAAGGTTGCACACCAACGTGGTGCTGAGGCGAGCGCCCTGCTCCTTACCCTCTCTGTTCTGTCCAAGGGCCCAGTTGTCTGGATGAGACCCAGTCACATCAGGCAGGGCCACGTACCCTCCTCTGTCTTCGGACTCAAATGCCGATCCCATGTTTGGGAGATGTCAGGGCGCCCTGGGGCTCAGTCAAGCTGACACATGAAGCTCGTGTCCACGGGTACTTGACGCTGCTGAGTGAGCACTTCCCCTCTGTCTTTCACATCTGGAGCACATTGAGTGAGAGGCCCTTATCTAAACGGGTGCATAATGGATTCTCCTTCCTCCACCAAACGGGAAAACAAGAGCAATACAGTGACTCGCTCAGATGCGGCTTCTCTGCCCCCGAGGGGCCCTGTGCCCACCATGACCTTTACGTCAGAGAGAGAATTCACTCCGCTTTACTCACCCTGGTGTCACCTGCCTGCAGAGCAACCCTTGGCAGTCACCCCTGGACAATCGGGGGGTGGAGGGACACAAAGTCAAAGGCCATCAGAACCCAGGGCATACGGCGAGGCCGTCAGAGGTAGCGGAGGTCAGCAGGGACGGTAAGGGTGGCATCTGCCTCACAGCCTCAGCCAAGTCCCCAGATGGTCCCCACCAAGGGCTAAAACAGTCCAGTTATGAGGCGTTTGAAGTAGAAAAGTCAACACAACTGGGACCCGTGGCGCGTCTCAGAAAGGCCCAGGGTGGCTCCGTTTCACAGGGCAAGGACGGAAACACGACCCGTTAGGTGGCCGGCCAACTGGAGTCGCAACAGAGACCAGCCCCTTGAGATGGCACCGACGGGTGGAAACGGAGCACAGGACAGGGACAGGGAGCAACTGCCCAAGGGCAGGGTCAGAATGCAGACAAGGAGAAGGGGCAGCTCGTCCCCACAGGGGCCTGGGCAGGAAGACTCCGGGGACTTGGTGGATAACCCCCAAGAAAGGTCCAGGAGAAACGGTCCGCAGCACCTGCGAACTGTGTCCGGCATCGCTGGGTGACAGAGGGTGACAGAGAGAGAGAGATGGCAGAAGGAAATCAGATCAGGACAAGGGCCCCCGAGGGGCGGCCGTCACCCTCCCTTCCTAATTAAGGCTCCGTGAAGGGGAAAACCGTGAGCAAGACCCAACAGGAGCCGTTGGCACCTGCCCCTACAGGTGTTCACAGCTGCCTGGCACCAGCTCCCTCCCTGTGATGTCTCACGAGAGCCGGGGAGAGATGGGCCGGGTCCGGGAAAGGTGCCCGCAGGACACGCCTGGTGACCTGCACTGGTGACCTGCACAGCCCCAGAGGAGGCAGGCATCTGTGGTGGGGGGGAAGAACAACGCTCATCTTTTCTCCCCAGAAACGTCACCCCCTCCTGCTGCTGCTGGGGTCGTCGTCACCAGCATTGGTGACACAGGTCCATGCAAGTGGGAGGCCAGAGCCCGGCGGCTCCCGCTGTCAGCGCGTGGCCCTGGCAGGACTTCACGTGTCTCTAAGGGGCCCGGGCTCTGGAGCAAGGGAGCCGCCCGATCTTGGCAGCTGGTGCAGACAGTCTGCCTGCAGCTGAGCTGCAGGTGCCAGAGCCGTGGACACCACAGAGGACGGGGCCATGCACAGTGGACAGGAAACCCAGCCTCCCCCGCCCACCCTATTGCAGGCTAAGCCCAGCCGCCCGGCCCTCCTGCTGCCTTCAGTGAAAACATCTCCCACGGACGCCCTCGCCGAGGCCCCCCCACACGTCACCAGGCCCGGGACGCTCTGGTCACACATTCCTGGGGATGTCCAACCGAAGGCAATTAAGGGGAGCGAGGTACGGAGTGTATTTAGAGGCTCCTCCCATCTAGCACTGCAGGGAGGACAGGCAAAGAGAGTGACATTCACCCTTCCCACAGGGACAAGCACCTTGTGGTCCCACCCCAAGAGGTACCTAGAATAGCCAAACCCAGGCAGCAGAAAATGGACCTGTGGTTCCCCGGAGCAGGAGGGACGAGGAGGGACGGGCCAGGGAGCGGACAGTTCAGTGTTTTACAACTGCACCGTCACAGATGAACAAAGCAGCTGGTGGCAACGGCTACCTTACAAATGTCCACAGTGCCACCAAGCTCTACCCTCAACAGTGGTTAAAGTGATAAGTTTAGTGCGTGTTTGTGTTACCACATTTTGTTTAGAAGTCAAAAAAATAATCCCCAAAGGTAACCTTCTCCTTGAACTCCAGCACACAGTTAAATCACCATCTTCATGTTACCTAAATGTGTGCAAACACAAACTGATCATCAACTCCTCGCTCTTTAGCCATTAAGGCCGATAAAACCAAACCAAATTTGCCAATTAAAGGCAAACAGAGCCAAGCACAAAGGCACACACCTGTAGTCTCAGTGGAGGCTGAGGCAGGAGGATCACAAGTTCAAAGCCAGCCTCAGCAACGGTCTCTCAATTAAATACAAAATAGGGCTGGGAGTGTGGCTCGGTGGTCGAGTGCCCCTGAGTTCAATGCCCCGGTACCCAATAAACAATAAAGTAATAATAATAAAAAGGCGAACGGAAGTAGTACAGGAAAATAAAATCTAAACTGTGGGTAACGGCATGCAGTAGCTTTGTGGAAAACAGGGCTGTGGAACCAGCCAGTAGGTCAAGTGCATGGATTTGGGAAAGCCGACTGCAGACCAAGGTCCTTCACTGCACAGGTGAGGAAGTTCACCCAAGCAGGGCTGAGCTCGCTGTGAGTTCACTGGGAAGAACACATCATCCTAGGGACCTATAGGAATCCACAGCCTCAGGATGACATTAACGTGACCACTCTGAGTGTGTAATGTGGGAGAAAACTCTACTTTCCCTAACACCAAAGGTGGTTGGAATCAAGGTACAAAGAAACGTGCAAAATGTGGACTAAGTCATAGTTAAGGCTGTCCCCAAAAAGTAGATCCTAAAGCAATGACAAAAATCCCTGTTCCTAAATTAGACAACTCCGCATCACAAAGATGTCAATTCCAAAACCACTTACTGAGATTCCTTATGACATAACCAACAAAAATCGCAAAGAAAAACCTTAGAGAGAGGTGTGTGGACAGCTACCGGGGGTCTGTATCGATCTCCCCCAAAGATGGATACGGTTCCTGGGATCTCCTTGTAAGCCTTTGGAGTCTCCCAAGTGACGGGAGTTCATCCTGGTAGACCCCTGGAGCCACGTGTCATCAGGCAGATCTCCAAGGAGGGGTAAGAAGAAACTGAGCTGAAACTCGTGGTCAGTCCATCAGTTAGCCCTAGACATAGTTCCGGACACCCAAGCTGGTCTGGGTTTCCCTGGATGGCAACATTCTGTGTGTGTAGCCCCCGGTGGCCAAGAGGAGTGAACCCTGCAGATGGATGCACTGGGTTTGGCGCATCATGAATGCAAGAAACATAGCAGAAGTTGTAAAACAGAATTGAACATCCAGAAATAAATTCACAGACATAATGAAATTTGGCATATGATAAGTGAGGCACCTCAAATCATGGGCCAAGAATAGAGTCTTTAATACATGGTTGTGGGGTTTAGTCACAAGCCCAGGTGCAGAGTGATCAAGGCCCCGCTATCCCGGATGTGGGCACAAATCAGCACCACCAGCATCTTTGGATAGCTGCTTAAAATACAGAATATTTGTAATTCAGCTCTTAGTCTCAAGAATATCTCCAAAGGTAAAGACCCATAAGAGATGGAGAGGCACGAGAAGAACAGAGATGTGTCTTGTGAACTAAGATCTTGGCAGGGAAATCAGTGGTTTCACCTACAGACTCCAAAGTAGGGAATGGAACCTACCAAACTACGCTACATCCATGTACGGAATCTTCCACAATATTTCATATATATACACACGTTATAACATTAGATAAAATAATGATGATGATGGTGAAGACGACAATGATGGTGGCGATGGTGGTGTTGGTGGTGATGATGGTGGTGGTTATGATGGTGATGGTGGTGTTGGTGGTGATGGTGATGTTGATGATGATGGTGTTGGTGGTGATAGTGATGGTGGTGGTTATGATGGTGATGGTGGTGATGACGGTGATGGTGGTGGTGATAGTGATGGTGATGATGATGATGGTGATGGTGATGGTGGTGATGTGATGATGATGGTGGTGGTGGTTATGATGGTGATGGTGGTGTTGGTGGTTATGATGATGGTGATGATGGTAATAGTAATGATGTTGATGGTGATGGTGATAATGATGGTGGTGGTTATGATGGTGATGATGGTGATGATGGTGATGATGGTGATGAAAATGGCGGTTATGATGATGGTGATGATGGTGGTGGTGATGATGATGATGGTGATGGTGATGTTGATGATGGTGATAATGATGGTGGTTATGACAATGATGGTGGTTATGATGATGGTAACGATAGTAATGATGATTATGGTGTTGGTGATGATGGTGGTGGTGGTTATGATGGTGATGGTGGTGGTGGTGGTGATGATGGTGATGATGGTAATAGTAATGATGATGATGGTGATGGTGATGGGTGATGATGATGGTGATGGTGATGGTGATGGGTGATGATGATGGTGATGGTCATTACGATGACAGAATGGGAATCAGCAGAGCAAGCAGATCAGATGGAGGGAGGAAGGGAGGAAAGCAGAGGTATTGGAGAATGGGATGGATCGAGTTATGTTACATGCACATATGAATATGGCATAATGATTCCAACAAAAGAAAGTCAGAAAGAATTGTCACACAAATGGGCTTTGCTGGAGAAGACACACAAATGTCTCCTTCTGTACTGTGCTTAACAGAATGAGGTATTTGAGTCAGATCTTTTACCACTGGGACGAAAAGACCTGACAGGAGCAATTTTAGAGGAAGAAAAGTTTATTTGAGGGCTCACAGTTTCAAAGGTCTCAGTCCATAGACAGTAGGCTCCATTCCTCAGGGCTCAAGGTGAGGCATGACATCATGGCAGAAGGGTGTGGCGGAGGGAAGCAGCTCACATGATGATCAGGAAGCAGAGACTCCACTCATCTCATCAGACACAAGATGCATATCTCAAAGCCACGCCCCCAATGTCCACTTCCTCCAGCCACACCCTACCCACCTTCAGTAACCACTCAGTCAATCCACATCAAGGGTTAAGGCTCTCATAACCCAATCATTTTACCTCGAAACCTTCTTGTATTGTCACAAGAATGCAAGAATGTGAGCTTTTGGGAGACACTTTACCTCCAAACCGTAACACGAGGTCAACGAGGTTCAGAAGTCTTGGTATTCCTAATTTAATGTTCAAATATCTACATGGTCATTGAGTTTCTGCTACTGGATCTTCCCGTCTATTCCTGTGAATGCCCTCTCTGGTCTTGCCTTTCTTTGAAGTGCTCTCATTTCACAAGGATCCGTGCAAACTTGGTTATTCAAGATGGCGGTGAGCAGATGGTGTCTTTGGTCTGGATCCAGACTTTGAACCTTGCCAGTAGTTACTTTTCTCCCAAAACTTACTTATACTTTCACACACAAAAAAAAATTTAAAATGCACGATGACACCAAAGAACTAATGTGGACCCAGGTCTTGTCAGATAATCTGCAGCCGTATTTTTGGGTTGGCCTATTTTCGTCCTTGCTCCATCTGGGAAGCAGCGGGGTGTCTATCAGTTTTCAGATGTGGAGATAAATTAGACCAGGGGACTACCAGAGGTTTAATTCTTTCTGCATTTTTTTTTTCATAAAGTTGGGACAGAGTTTCCTCCAATAAATCAAAGCTGTGCAGCAATTAGGGATGACAGGATCTCCTCCACATACTGTTTTGTCTAATGACTTCCCAAACAGGGCAGCGTTCTTGAGTTTTAATTAGCCCACCACCTGCCGTCACCCCATGTCGATCCACATCATCCAGTGGAGATCATCTCTTTACCCTGAAGGTGATGCTCATGAGGAAGTGCTCCGTCTAGACTCCTGTTTTTAAAGTAGAACATGCACCAAAGGGTGACTGCAGTATGTAACCATGACAGGAGCAGTGAAGTGCTTTGTTTTGTGGGTACATCAGGTAATCGCTGTTTCCATACATGTGTGGATGTGCATGTGTATGTACATGGTCATGCATTGCGTGACACCTCAGTCCATGAAACGTGCATAGATGACACTGATCCCATAAGATCATAACAGGGCTGACAAACTCCCGTCACCGAGTGATGCCGACCTGTGCCTACCTGCACAACTCCACCCTGCAGCATGGAAGGGTTGAGCTGAGCTATCTGCTCCTCCATCCCAGCTAAAAGCACGGAAAGTTTCCACCTTTCAATCATTCCTATGGTGATACCTCTGTTGACCACGTGATTGGCTAACGGCTGAAACTGCTCTACCCATTTAGTGGTGTCCCAGTAATTCACAAGAAGAACCCACAGGACGTCCACGAGGGTCCCCTGAACCCAGCATACGGCGGCCTGAATAAGGCAAGCCTGAACCAAGCTCTCTGCTCACAGAGGTTCACTTTGCTTCTCAGGACGTCACTATTCTGCACAAGACCTGGTGGCCTCGGCTGAAACCGGTTCTCAGAATCTGCACTCCATCAGGCACTTGTGTTTGGTTTAGCTCTCAGAGAAAAGAAGTTCCAAACCATCCGTCTGAATGGGTGACCCTCGGGAGACGTGCCCCTATTTCTAACACAACTGTGGAATCATCAGGTGTCCCTGGATCGCAACGACATACAACTTGGACTAGTCAAGTGATAAATGACCACATGGTTGACAGCAAGGCATTTCCCATTTGCTCCCACGTGGGCCCCCAACCTGCTGATTCTCAATCGCTCTCACCAGGTGAGTGGGTCAGCACTACTGAAGGCCACTCTTGCAACCAGACCCGTCTTTTTTGGACTTAACATGTGAATCTGGGGGCTTCACATTCAGCAATAAATTCCAAGGTGATAGCGACCATTTTTTCAAACTTGTTTTAACGGCGGTATTCCACACTGCTGAATGCCCAACTTTTATAAGCCGACCCGCAAGCCTCAAATACACACAGTAAATTTCCCAAAGAGGAAATCTATTACGATGACAAATATTTCTACATAGGTTCACTCTTGACGTACTTCTCAAATGAAAGAGAATCTGAGTCTATTTCACTTATAAGCTTGGAAATAGAGAGCACATGTCGCAGTGCATTTCAGTGTTGAAAAGGGAGCTAATTGGAACACTGATATAATGCTTCCAATAATTCTCTACCGTCACCACTGGGCATAAAAAATGCTTTATGTATTAAAAATTGGACCTGCCAATTATTTATGAAATATGGAGAGAGTTCAGTAAACCTGGGATTAAAGGGAATATTTTATTGGGGATAGCAATGGAACATAATCAACTAGACACTACGCAAGTTCTCATTTAAGAATTAGTCTATATCAGGGTTTCTCAATATCAGCACCAATGACGTTTTTGTAACAAATAATACCTTGCTGTGTCTCTCCTGTGCATTGCCGGCTGTAGAGGAAACGTCCTCGTACCTCCCAGTTGAGAGAGTCCCAAATGTCCCCAGGTACTGGGGTGATTACGAAAGCACCCTTGGTTGAGAACTACTTCCTGATAGAAATAAACAGATCACAGGGAAGTCAAAGGTGGACGACGGTCGGTCAGTTAGATAATTACTTAGTCAGAAGCTCATGAATGTTTCCAAAGTTTGCTGAGCACCATTCACATGCCAGGCGCTGGGCCAAGTGCGTTAAATCCAAAAGCATGCTGTTTACAGAAAGGAGGAAGACAGCGACTGTGGCCACCTCCAATTCTGCTGCAGTAGGGCCAGGCTGGTATTTGGAAGTGTGGGCTTCTTTGAGATTCCCATGGGAAGCCCCGGTGGGCTCTTCAACCTGGCCCCCCTCGGTCCAGACAACACTGCCTGTGTCTGTTGTCCAGTGGGGGGGGGGGGGAAGAGGGCGTGCCTGGGGACCCAGCGTGGTTAGCCGACTGTAACTATCTTCGTGAAATAGGTAAGAAAGGAGCGGATCCCTGAGAAGCTACTGTTGGACACTGAAGGATAATTGATGGGTATCCACCGGGGACAGGCAGGGCCACAGAGGGGGAAAGAATCAAGCAAGAAGGGGTCTTCCTGTCCTGGCTTTAGGTGACCAAGATGGTGACCTCGATAACCCTGTAGAGAACAGGAAGGTCTGGGTGCGGGCTGCTGATGTGAATGGGAGGTCAGCGGGGTCAGCTCTGGGCACAAAACCACCCGGAGCTATTCCAACGCCTGTCAGAGGAGTATTTGATCTTTCAAATTCCTTCGATGTCCTGACTAATGAAAAAGTCCCTGAGAGTTTTTAATAAGTTTTATCAACCCATTAAAGGGAACTTACAAACTCTCAGGTTTAGCCTTATTCCGATACGTTTTTGAGCTTGGCAAAGCATTTTTCAAATCTCCCGTCCTAAATCCACTGCCCAGTTGTGTATCAGACCCTGGGATGGCAGAGCGAAGATGGCGGATTTCTCATCACGCATTGAATGTGGGCACTATGGGTGCTTATAAATCCTCCCGTACGGACTTGATGTCCAGCTGTTATGGGTCAGGGAGACTGATCTAACAGGAATTAGCTGGCTCAAGCAATTCACTTATCTCCCTCAGCAAGCCGGGGAAGCCTCTGGGCCAGCAGGTGTTTTATGTGAGGCCTGCAGTAGACAGAGAGAGCTATTATTCTCCCAGAGCTCCTTTTGAACCCTGTGTAATTAGAGACTGAGTGGACACTGTCCACATCTTGTGGTCACACAGCCTGCAAGCTACTTTATCCAAAGGACAGCTCTCTGAATCTCCCACTGTGGTTTGAATTTGCAACATCCCCTTCTGGTTGCTTCAGAAGAATAATTCAACTCATGCATTTCGAGTTTGAGTTGATTCTCGGTCCTTTTCTGAGTCTTTCTGTTAAAGGAACCCCCAACTTAGACTCATCTAAAGGACCCCTGGACTCGGCGACCCTCTCAAGGTTGTGTTTTGATTGACGGCACAATCCAAACACGAAGCTGAAGCTATCATCGAATTTAATTTCCCACAGGTTATGTCTGGACGTGGCCAAGTAATTAGAAAATTCTACTCCCTTTCAATAAATTGCTGGAATACCACTTTTGGCCAATATATACGCAGACTGCTAATTGTGCCACGAACCTAAGAACTGCTTTTTCTTTAAGCTGACACTTTGTTGTGACTTTGAAGCACTTTCAAAACTGAACATCTAGAAATCTACTTGGTCAACAGTAACACTTTTTAATTCTTTTTTTTTTAAATTTTATTTTTAATTAGTTCTACCTGAAAGTAGAATGCACTTGGACACATCATCAAGGGAGTATAACTTGTCATTCTTCTGCATCTGCCCAACAGAGGAAAGGTGACATTTTTTGTTTTTTTACTTTACATTTTGTGCTTATTGTCTTCTACAGGATTTATAAAAACCATATTTTAAAATAAGCTCATCTTATTTTTATGAGATCTCGGATAAAGTTAAAAATGCAGATGAAACAATTCCCACCCCCCTTTTGCAGACAATTCACACAAAGGTTTCAGGAGACACCTGCTTCTGTGGAAATTGAGCAGCATGTACTTTTCAGTGCCGCCTTAGAATAAAACGTGTGGAAATTATCATCTTGGAATTCACATCCAGTCCTCTCTCCATGCTCTGTAGAGACACCTGATGCAAACACACACACACCAGAGAGCCTCATCCCCAGATGAACCCTAGCCTCCGGAACAAAATGGCATGCAACTCTGGGATAAAGATAATCGGCTAAAGTTTTCCTTGTTTAGGGATTCTTGGAGACTTCCATACACTGAGGTGGATTTTGCCTGTTTGGTTTTGGTTTTTGTGGTCCTGGGGATGGAACCCAGGGCCTTGCACATGCAAAGAATGTGCTTTACCATTCAGTTGCACCCCTAGGGCGCCTTGAAGGGAATTCGAGAGAAGAATCCACGATTTCCAAAATGCATGTAAATGTTCTCCTACAGAACACCACTTTCCAAGGTTTTCCACTATGTTGAGCAGTTGTTGAGCTAGGACACCAAATCGACTTCCTTTGTTTTCATTGACCAAATAAGTGCACATATGTGCAATACGGGATCTTTCTAGGGTTTCCAGATGTAATGGCTTGGATTTGGAGTGTCCCCCAAAGGCTCGTGTGTTAAAGACTTGGTCCTGATATGCAGCAGCATTCAGAGGTGGGAGCCCTTGGGAAGGGATTGGATCCTGAGGTCTCTGACCACATCAGGGGTTGAATCCACTGATGGCTAAATGGTCTCCCTGAAGGTGGTAGAATCAGTAGGTCCCTGCGGGCACACCCAGGGAGCAGGGTATCACTGGTCTTCCCCTTCTCCTCCTCCTCCATCCTCCCTCTCCCTCTCCCCCTCCCCCTCCCTCCCCCCTCTCCCTCTCCCTCTCCCCCTCCCTCTCCCTCCTCCCTCTCCCTCCTCCCCACCTGGCTGCCAGGACCTGAACCCCCACCACACTCTTCCACCCAGAGTTTCTGCCTCATCTCGGCCCCGGAGCAACGGAGACAGCCAACCACTGAGTGACACTTTCCAAAGTGACTCCGACATAAACCCTCCTGTTTGAAGGTGTTTCTCTCAGTTATTGGTCACAGAGACACACAGACTTTCCAAAACAACACCACCGCAGGATGCCACAGTCCTTGGAAATTCACGTAAACGATGAGTCATTGTTTGGCAGATGTGGCTCTGAAGCTTGAATAAGGACCTGGCTTTATCTGAATTCAGATTCAGCCGGGCAGCCAGCAGCGTGTATCTGGCTGAAGAGTCCAGGGTTAGGGCATTTGGTGCCGGATAATGAAGACCCACACTGTCTTGAGTCGCAGTGGGCAGACTCCAGTGCCGGGGACCTTCTGAAACCTGAGCTGGCCACTCTCAGTCCCTGTGTCCCTCATTACACGTTACTGTACAGCGCACAGGTTGGCCGGGTTCTGTTCCGACGGCTGACTCCCCTCTCTGAGTGGTCTCCCTACCTGATCCGGAATCCACCACAAAGAGCAACAGACTGGCTCACAGTGAACCACGTACTTAAATTTCTTTCTTTTAGTACAAGATCATGCCCCAGAGGTTTGAGAGATGGCTGCTAAAGGCCAGAGACATTTGTCACCGGGTCCCCTCAGACACTTGTCACCGGGTACCCTCAGACGAGAACCGTGGCTTTGCCCGGGCTTCATCAGGAACATTTTCCCAGAGTCTTCTCTTTTCGTGGTGACTAACACATCATTGTTTTTCTTAAGTCGTGAAAAGCCGGGAAGCTTGCCAACAGTGATCCTCCCGGCTGCCATTTTTTCATCTCCGTGAATTCCATCACTTCTCACATCCTGGTGATCATTTTTCAGAGGAAGGATTCATGCTGAGGATGGCGGGCTGCTGTTAGGAAAATCGACCCTAGAAGCTCAGGACCCTGAGACCCCCCTCCACTCCTGCGTCCGCAGGGGCTGTGGACAGTCTCGCCTGCCCTGTGTCTTTTGGGGATCCCCCGTTTCCCATGTTGTGCTGACGCCTTCCCACTGACGCCCTGTGTCCGGTTCCTGCGGGGAATCGTTAAACTCTGAGTTCCCCCTGGGGAGGACGATCTCATTGCAAATACCTGGAATCTGGGGGACGAAGAAGTACAGGTTCTATCTCCGCAGTTACTTAGTCTGGAATAAATTCATGATTGCGTTTCCAGAAGACCTCAACAGCATAAAAAGCATGCTTACTTCTAAGTGTCGGCCGCCAAAGTCAAGGATTAATAACTGTCTGATCTTTCTGCACATCAGAGACCTGAATTCAACCAGCCTAGGTCTGTAACCATGTTTTCTGTTCTGTTCATTTAATTCTCTGACAAACCAGATCCACACAAGGCACACTGCGGCTTTCCGTAGCTCTGGGTTCATGAAGCTGCGGTTCTCTGTCCCAGGCGCAGGGGACCCAGGGGACCCAGGGCTTGGGCACACTTAATCCCAACTTGGCCTGGACCTGAGACCAGGGGTGTTCCTTTGCTGCTGTCTTCACCGTGACGGGCAGGAGGGCTGCCCGGGGGCTGTCCTGAGCAGCAGGGAAGGGGGCCAGTCCCCAAAGGGGCCTCCCAGCGGCCAACACTGGACGGACGCCCACTCTCCACTCCTCCCTTCATACCTATCCAAGGGCGGCCACTGCTTCCCAGGGACAGGAAGGCCCTAGGAAAGCCACCTGGGATGGAAGTTTCAGTCTTCCACCACTTCCACCTCCAAGTCCCGCCGTGGAGACGCGTCCAGAGGGCACGCTCGGTGCAAGGGACCCGGAGTGTGGCGGGTCTGAAGCTCTTCAGACAAAGGGCAAGATGGAAACAGGAGTCCAGTGACGGAGAAGGCGAAGGCTCCGAGTCAGGTAAAGGGTGGCCCTTCCACAAACACCGACAGCCTGCTCATCCATGTTCCTTGTTCCGAAAACCCCTGGGCTGCCGTCATCAGCCAGAGATGACCTCCTAGAAGAGGCAGCGACAGTAGGAGTCCACTCCCATCTTTGACTTAGGAAGCCTTAGGGTGAGCAGACGGCAGGTAGGGCCCTGAGAACATCAGAAGCAAAGCCTCAGAGCCTGGGAGGCGGGAAGCATTGGGTTCTTAGGTCTATTAACTTGATTCCTGTGCTAGTCAGCTTTTCATTACTATAACAAAACACCTGAGATCATGAACTTCTAAGGACGAAAGGTCCCTGGATCCCACTGCTTTGGGCCTGTGGTGGCAGAGAACTTTATGGTGGGATCACAAGGTGGAGGAGCCTGCTCACCTCGCACAAGACCGAAAGCAAAGAGAGAGAGGAAGAGCCTGGGGTCTCAATAGTCTCCTCCGAGAATACACCTCAGCCTCCTGACTTCCTCCCAGTAGGGCTTACCACCTCCCAATGGGACACAGACTGGGGACAAAGCCATTTACACGTGAGCCTGTGGGAAACGTGTCAGACCCAAACCCTGGCAGGTCCTGAAAACACCTCAGGGATCAGCAAGCGGTTCTACGGAGTTCACACGCATACATACATGGACGCTGATTTAGCATCCCCTCATCCTGGGGCCTGCAGGAAGCTGCAAGGTCTCTCTGCTGTGGCCCACTCACCCTGAGATCATACCCCTTGGGTCCAGGGTCCAATCTCATTTCCACCCAGCTGTGCACGCTCCATCAAATGCAAATGCACCACACACACACACACACACACACCATTGTGGACCCTGGACCCTTAAGTCTCCATGGCCGAGGCTCCTGCGTCCTGAAGACCTTTGTTCAACAAAGTCGCTCCGCTCGTCTGTTGCTCAGCTGCGTCTGGCTGTGGCACCACAAATGGAGCGTCTGACGGGCAGCAGCAAATACGGGCCAGGACTGTGCCCGGGGTTTGTTATGGCTAGATGCCGTCGTCTCAAAAAAGAGAAAAAATGCCCTTGTAGCTTCATCAGATTGGAACAGAGTTCACTCCTGAGAAATATGTGGATGGAAAGACAAGCGACCCCTCCACTCAGCTCTTACAAAAATGTTCACCGCATCATGAAAACCCGAGTCGTAACTTGAATCACCAACTCTTTTTTGGGGGAGGGGGGCACGGGGGGGTCATTTTTATGTTGTCACCCTAGTTCACTCTTTTCAGCCCTTCATTGAGTATTTAAAACATCAAGGAAACTGGAGAATTTTCTCTGAACATGCAGTTCACACACACACACACACACACACACACACACACACGTATTTAGAGACAAAGGTCAGCCAAAAGACAGAAACAGAAAAAAAATATTTAATAATTAACTAGTTCTCTCTAATTTGTATGAATATTAGATTTGATAACAAATTTTTTTTTTCCTAGGGGAGAAGTCTTAGGTTGGCAGATGGGAAGTTGAGAAGAGTTTCAAAGACTGTCTACATTTCCTCCTTCTCCAGGACTGGGGATTCAACCCAGGGGCACTTTATCAACCTTTATCCTGGGATTACACTTGGTTCCCGCTCTGCGCTACGGCACCCGGCATCCCAAACCCGCTACCTGGAGGCAGGATCCACACAGTCTCCTCACAGGGACCGGTTCTTTCTGCTGAATCTCTGCAGTCCACCTTCTTCAGTGGAAAAGACCAGCACTGAGGATGTCCTTGGACTGCTGACTTACGTAATCTGCTTCCTTCTCTCTCATACACACACACACACACACACACACACGTGCACACACTGTAAATGGAGGGTGGTCTTCCACCAATATCAACCTTTTCATACTTTTTATTCAGGTTCCTATTTACCATCTTACATAGACACAGTGCGCCGCCCGGAAGAGCCCGGGGCATGAGGTAAGTGGAAAGAACGTCCTTCCGCCACTCAGTTACTTTGGCTCTGATGGGACCATAACTCTCGGCATGATTTCCCTCAGATCTGAACTCCTCTTTCATAACCCTCCTTTTTCTCGGCTCCCACGAGGTGTGTGTTTGTAAGACCGGCCCTCTCCATATCAGTCTCTCCCAGCTAGATGCTGGATGACCTCAGGAGCAGATCCTGTCTCTGGGGACACTCTGAAGGACAGCGTAGTCCCTATTAGCAGATGGTCTGAACTTCCGCAGCGTGGGAATGGAAATGAAGGGCTCAGATGCAGGTGTCCATGTCCACTCGGGCAAGAGGGCCATCAGTTCTCAGGCTGCAATAACTCTGCCCCTTGGCGTTGCAGACAGTGAAGGCCACAGCCCCAGGAGCACAGAGAGTACAGGTTACATGGCGTCCCCGTCTGTACCCAGGGTTAAGCGCATCTCTCTCTCCCTCACCATTTTGAGGCTGTGAGAAACAGGGAGAATCAAAGCAGAATTCCAATGTGTGCTTTAGGTATTCATCACCATTTCCAAGAAATGGTCCAATCTATGGTAGGTTCGTGGGAGGCTGGTGATCCACATCTCCGCGGGTTTGCAATTTGCAAGGGGCCCCCCTAAAACCTGCACATGGGCATGGTCACTGCAGCAGGGAACCGCGTCAACCCATCAGGAAGTTGCTGGCTTACTAACAGGCTTGGTGTGCTACCACTCAGTAGGAAGCTGAGCTTGCAGCTGGATAACAGGTAGGACTGTCACAGAAGGAGCCAAAAGAAAGCTCAAAATAGGCAAAGAGTTACAAGAAGACTTTATTTTACTCATATTAAGCCAGGCACAGAAAGACCAACGCCACGTGATCGCACTCTTACATGGAATCTAAAAAGAGCTGCAGTCATCCAAGTAGAGAGTAGAATGGTGGACTAGGGGTGGGGACAGGGAGGGAAGGAGCAGGAGGCTGCCGGTCAAAGGGACACAGCTTCAGAGACACAGGAAGCACACAGTCTGAGATCCGCTGCACACAAGTAAAGTGGCTCAACCCCAAACACTAGTTGAAACCTCGATAAACCGGTTACTAGTGAAGGTTCCAGAAACACTGGTCAGAGGTATTTATTATGCAGAAAAGGACCTGAGATACAGTGACAAGCCTTGACACTGAATCAAGAGAACACAGCCTGAATGTTTAACTGAGCAGCTCCTCTGCACAGGCATCTTGCTAAGGACCAGGCAGATGACAATGACCAGTCACGCAGCACTCTCGCCACCAGGTGACACGGATACACATACACACTGCCACGGGCACAGCGTGGATTCCAATGCTGCTGCAACTCAGGCAGAGCAGAGACTGAGCAGGGACTGTCCTGTTACCCAGCAGGTGACCACGGAGCACAGTGACGTGCTGTATAATGCGACCATCTGCAACAAAGGACATCTCTATGTTGGAGGGGACAGTGAGGTCTCTGCTGATGCAAACGTGACGCAAGGTACACAGGTGTCATAACGCAGCTCCCCCGTAGGACGGGTAATTGACCCTGTGCAACTTTTATGCTTCTTCGAATCCGTTAAAAATAAACTGAATTTAACATAGAGGTGGAGTGCGAACAGGCCTCTTAAATGTTCTGCACAGCTGCCGGGAGACGGCAAGCCAGTGGGCATTGGCGAGTGGGAATCTGCCCGGTGCCGCGGAGGGTGGACGGATTTCCACAGGGAACCCTGGGTTTTATTCAAGGTGGATCTGAGTGGGTGACGACGAGGTGGTGACAAACCCAGAAAGCAAAGGTGAGCCTTCTAGAGAGAGCCGAAGAGGGAGAGGGAAAGAACAGGAGGCGTGCCCACGATGAATGCCCCAGGGTTGAAATCAGCAGGATTTCGCCTCTGCAAGGCACAGAGGGCACGGGAGAGGAAAAGGAGCTACTGCTGAGGTTTCTGAGACGGGCAAGTGGCAAAGGGATCCATTCCAACTTGAAACAGAGAAGCAGGCCGAGCAGAGAGACCCTGAGCCGTCCGTGGCCTTCCCAAGTTCAAAGCCAGAGGAGGGGAGCGAGAAGCAGCAGGAGTGGAGCAGGCACCGGCTACCCAAAGGGAAGGACAGGGGAACAGGCACCGCTTGGCTGACCTCCCGACTCTTCCTTGTTATTTTTGGTCTTTTCTCCTATGTAAACCTCTGTTCACGGAGTGTCCTGGGCGCCGATGTCCTTGTCTAGCTGCTGTGATCCAGAGCTTTCTCTGTCTCCTCTCCTGCAATCACAGATGAATGTCACTCCCCGACGTCAGGCAAGGCTGGAAATGTTTCACTGGCACCACTCACCGGTGCTTGTCCCCCCCCCCCAGTGCAAAGCTGTCAGGACGGTGACGTCATTTGGCCTTTTCAAATCTAGCGGTTCCTAAGGCCGAGGTTCCTTGTTAAACCGAGATACTGCGCCCGTCACGAACACCATCTATTCAACACCCGATCCTTAACAATGCAAACCACCACCAGGTGTAATCATGATGCACCAACAGAAAATGTGGGGGAAATCTGTTTCTTAAACTAAGGCGGCATTAGTGACAGGAGCAGGGAACAGAAGCGCCCTCTGCTTTGGTTCAAAGTGGGTCTCCATTAAGTCACACTCTTAGAGAGCTGCTGACTGCAGTTCCACGGCGTGCTGCCTCAATACACCAGGTTTTAAAAACTCGTTAAAGAGTTTCAGAAGAAATCTAAGTACTTTCTCAGTTGGATCCAGTTGCTCATTTCATTTGCCCTCTCGGATCCTACTGTATGCAAAGAGCCCTCTCAATATTGAGACTTCAGGATAACTGGGAAACCACACAGGGGCAAAGTTGTCCACCTCATATACAACAGCCACTAAAACGGGTTTCTTAAAACAGCTGATTAGGAAACAAACACATATTAAAATCTGGGGAATAAAGCAGTTTTGATAATTTATGTAAAACTGGACATTTTACCTTTGCACACTGAATGCTTCTCAAAAGAATCAAACACGACACAGGTATCTAATTAGATTGGGACACATTTCCTCCTATCCGATTCTGAACTTCTAGACGTTTGTCAGCTGACACCTATTTAGCACACATCTGTCATTTTCTAAGAGTTCACATCCTGGGTGTGTTTTCAATTTTCTGTTGCTATAACAAAAAAACCTGAGATAATCAATTTAAAAAAGAAAAAAGGTTGTCCGGGCTCATGGTTTTGGTTGGCGCCCTGCTTTAGGGCCTGTGACAAGAGAACACATTTCAGCAGGGAGCATATGGTGGAACCAAACTGCTCAGCTCAAGAGAAAGGAAGAAAAAATAAAACGGGGTTCACTGCCCTCTTCAACGGCATGCCACGAGGATCTAAAGATCTCCCATGGGCCCCACCACCTCTCTAGGGAGCAAGCCCTCAACCCCTGGCGCCTGGGAGAACCTTGAGATCCAAACTATAGCTCTGGGGGATGCTAACTAAGTGAAAATAAACACGTAGAGCTTTTTGACCTTAGAATCGTGTCAGGAAACTCTGGGAAATTTTATTGCATAAAAATTAGTTAAGTCGCAGCTGATAATGTTGACTGCCTTAAAAGGTTTATCAAGTCCTTTTAAATAAGTCCTGCTACCGTGAGTACCCTCAGCAAGTTAGACGGGAGAGAGTTCCTGAAACACCAGCCATTTCCCAGTTGAAATCAGCGTCCCTGACCCCAGAGAAGATCCACTCAGGTTCCCAACCAGAGGGGAGTCTCGCTTCTGTCTCTGGGAGTGGGACACACACAAAAGACGGGACAAAGGGTTTCCTAAACAGTCAAACCAGTGGAACAAAAACTCTTAGCGATATTCGTTTTGCGTCCTCCGAGCTCCAGAAATGGTTCATTTTAACAAAGGGTTTCTCTGCAAATCCCATTTCCACAAAGTAACTGGCCCACGCGTGAGGAGGGGGCCCTCCCTGCCTCTCGGCCTCCTCCCTGATTTAAAAGACCCTCACCTCTAGGGCCTACAGACAATGAATCACCCCAATCTGTACACCTCCTGTGAGTGCACAGGGTCCGTATCCCTGGGCAGAGAGGGTGTCTGACCACCAGACCTGGGACTTGACTCTGATCTGCTCAAGACCTGTCACAGACAGAAGGGGGCGGAAGGAGTTTTGTGTAGTTTTGCTGTGGTTCGTGGAGATCACTGCTTTGACACAGGGTCTGCGGAGGCTGCTTCCTGGCTCCTAGATGGTGCCGTCTCCTGAACACCTCCCTTACACCGGCCGTCTGCAGCTTCTGTCCCCAGGGCCACCTGTGCCTCTGCGTCCTGAGTCCCACCACTGCCGCCCATGTGGACCCTGACCATGTGATCACTGCCCAGTGATCACCTGTGGTGGCTGGTCACCGTGCGGAGCAGTGTGGAAAGAGGACCAGGACAGGACTCCTGCCCTCAGGCAGCCAACAGGCCGGGCAGGGCACGGAGGCACCAAGGGTCACATCGGCCCTTGCTGCAGTCAATGGTGCATCGCCCTCCTATGTGACCTGTGTAACCTCCTGTACTTGATACCTAGCACAATGCAAATGATATGCAAATTGCCTATATTGCTTAGGCAATAACAAGGAAACCATCTCTGTCCATATTGGGTACAGAAGCAAGCTTCTTTCACACATTTTCCATCTGTGGCTGGTTGAATCCAGCGATATGGAAGGCAGCCACTGTATCTCCAAAAAAACTTAAAATCGTCAAGAGTTTTTTTTTTTCCTCTGTTTAAAATTTCCATTCTTCAAATGTTACCAAAATGTGATTCCTTCTTCCTTAACCTCCCTTAACCTATTGCTCTGAATAATGTAGAGAAAGAGACGTTTTTGCCTGGGAAGGATGCCGTCCTACACTCAGTGGCCGTCTGAGTGGACGTCAGAGTGGACGGGCCAGCCGTGCTCCCGAGGCTCCCTCCCCTCTGCCTGCACGGGGACCACTGTGCGCCGTAATGAAGGAAGCCGGCTGCAAGATGCCCACAGCCCCGCTGCGGCCGGGGGAGCTGCCGGAGTCCAGAAAGAACATGAGTATCTCACGCTGTGATGGATGTGCTCTGAAGTTTCAGAAGGTTCGATGCCTTTAAAGAAGGAAAACTCACCTACGCGGCGGCGTAATCAGCTGATTCTATTTACCTGCAATAACCGGATATCAATCTCCTACAGAGTACTAAAAGACAGGGCCGAAGTTCCTAAGCACATCAAGAACATTTCCACTCATAACGATGGGGCCGTCCTCAAAGGAACACCAGGCTCTGGAAATGTTTTAATTCACTGCAGATTTGATTACAGATTCCTAATAAAAGGAAGCACAACATCAAAGCACAGCAACTCAAAGGGGGTGCGATGTCACCCCAAATTAACCACAGTACAGTCCCTTTTGTTTTGAACACAAAAAGAGCAGGAGGTGTTTTACAAAAAGACAAATTCATTGGCGATGACCTCTCGCTTCACATTACCCTTTCTCCTTCTCTGGCTGTAACGGCTACAAAAATGTAACACGTGCCCAGTCACAGCTTTTTACTGAAGTTTTCTTAATGATCACCACGAACAATATTGGTATGGTTTAGATGTGAGGTGTCCCTAAAAAGCTCAAGTGTTAGAGAAGGAAAGAAAGTTCAGAGGTGAAACGATTGGGTTATGAGAACCTTACCCTAAAAGTGGATTAATCCACTTGAATGGACTCACTGGGGGGGGTGGGGGGGTGACTGCAGCAGGTGGGGTGTGGCTGGAGGAGGTGGTCACTGGGCTGTGCCTTTGGGGTTTCTATCCTGTCCCTGGTGAGCAGAGCTCTCTCTGCTTCCTGGTGCCCTGTCCTGAGCTGCTCTCCTCCTCCAGGCCCTGCCGCCATCTTGTTCTGCTCCCCTTGGGCCAGAGCCATGGAGTCGACCAACCACACACTGAATGGCTGAAACCATAAGACTCACCACCATTTCCTTCTCTAATAAATACTGGTTATTCTTTGCTCACAAGAAAAGCTGAGCAACACCAATACCACACTGCACACATTTTTAAACATACATAACTCGTAGGTAGATATTGTTCTACACCTTGACTTTTATCACTTTATGATTTTGAGGTCTTTCCTCACGAATATGTATATTCATACAGAATAGAAAATAAGTGTGATTCAATAGCTAAACAAATAGAATTCAAACCATGAGTCAGGACCGAGACTGTGAAAGACACCGGGCAGATGGCATGCCAACTTTCAAAAATGAACAATGACCCCCAAAAAAGGCAACTGAGACATCCGTCAAGGCCGGGCTTGCAGGCAGGTCACGACAGCTGACGGCCCTATTCGCAATCTAGGATGCAGATGTGCAGAGACAGCGCCTTATAAAGACAGAGTGGAAAGGGAGATCCCAGGTCTGAAATGTGGCCCAATGTATGAGAAAGTCCAAAATAGAATCAAGTGGGAAACCACGAGATTCATCAAAGGAGAAGGCAAGAGTGGTGATATACAAAAATAGTAAAATGGAGTTTGATGAAACACGGGACCTTCCAACCTGGAAAGATCCACCAACCTCATGCGGGGTAATCAAAGACACATCACCTGCTAAGTTAACGGGGTCTAAAGACAAGGAGATGGAAAGTTGAGCCTAAATGCATACATTAAGGAACAAAAATCATCAAAGATCACCGTGCTAAGGACTCAAACCAAGCAGCTAAAGAAAAAAAAAAAAAAACTCAAGGAAATTACTCAAAGAAAATACAGAAGGCGGCTGGGGATGTGGCTCAGTGGTAAAGCACTTGCCTGACATACATAGACCCTGGCTTCCATCCATCCCCAGCACCGACCAAAAAACATATAAATAGACGAGTAGCAATAATAGAATACAAAATGGAAATCGAAGAAATAGAAGGAGTGCGGAACTGAACACAGATTCTCTTTAAAAAGGCAAAATTAGGGCCAAAGCACCTACAGACTGTCGGTCTACTGGTCTAGTTCCAATAAAGCTTTATTCGCAGCAGCGGGCAGCCGGCCAGGTGTACAGGTAGGGTCACGATGACAGCAAACTCTTTCA
Organism: Marmota marmota marmota; assembly: GCF_001458135.2. Taxonomy (NCBI): domain Eukaryota; kingdom Metazoa; phylum Chordata; class Mammalia; order Rodentia; family Sciuridae; genus Marmota; species Marmota marmota. Next base: position 1,876,922 of record NW_026000327.1, read on the forward strand.
CGTTCCCTCAGAATGCTTTTCTGCTAAGAGACAATCCGTGGACCACAGCAGATTCATATTTTACTCATATTTTATCTCCCTGTACTTTCTAGAACAGTCCGCCTTCAATGAAATAACACCAGGCTGGGCCAGTGTTTTCCTAATCGATTTTTTTTTTTTTCTTTTGCGATCCCAGGAACAGAGTCAGGCCAGCTCTGAAGGTGACTCAGGGCAGCTCTGATGTCGATGGCCTCTTCCTCCGTGTGACGTCTCACGGATCTCCATCAAAGAGCGGCACAGAGATCCCGGGGAGCAAGTCCTCTTGAATCATGAGCTTCCCCGGGGAATGTCACAACTCCTGCCACAGGGTCTCCCAGCCTGAAAGGCACTGTCTCCAGGCTCCGCGGCAATGATTAGACGCTGGCCTTGACAGCCCCAGTCGGAGATGCGGCCCTCACCTTGACAGGCCACCCAGCGACCCCCCCGCCCCCTGCAGCTTGGATCAAGGCCCCTTGGATCCCTGGCCCGTCAGTTTCCGTCTGCTCTTGACCCCAAGGTGGAATGAAAGGTATGCTCCCTCTTGATTGTCACAAAGAGGACGTTTGGAGGTCCTAGGCTGAGTTCAGGGCCTCAGGTTAAACAAAGGATGGTGCCTTCCCAAGGCAGCCTTTGAGGGATTCATTTAGCAGAAACCTTGGCCCCTCCGCAGAGAGGCACTGAAGGTCACCTTGTTCTCTTGGATGCCTTTGCACACAGCGGGAGGACCCTGTCACACGAGGAAAATCGTGGCCCAGCGCTGAGCACACGGGACATGGATGTAAACACAAAACAGCACAGAGAAGGGGCATTCCAACTCCGGCTTTACTGAAACCCTCGCGTGCCACTCAGGTTGGGACAGGCTCTATCTGCTTTGGAGCCCTATGGTCACCTCAACTCAGTTTCCCCAACACCTGTTCACAAAGCAGAGGTGTTCATGTCAACAAAGCCAAAGAAAACAAGCCGTGCTTGCTCTCTGGAGGTACAGCTGCGTTAGAATGATGCGATCACCACGTCGCACCTCGGCGACGAGCTTTGCAAAAAAACTAGATCCTTGATGATTGCTGAGTCCAGAAATAAACTCCAGCTGGTATTAAAATATGTCTCTGCTACTGAGGCTTTGTCTTGACAACCTGGGGTACGTTCAAAACTGTCGCACGTGTGTATCTGTAGCTGTGCCAATGCCTGGATACCGACGATTGGTGTAGGTGATTGACAGATACAGAGGGGAAGGGAAGACAGAGGTACAAGGCAAGTGAGCGTTTATAAACACTGCTAAGTCTCGAGGCCTTTGTATACACTTTGTCCAGAGGAAGAAATTGAAGTTGCACAAGTTAAAAGGAGGTGACACATACGTACAGTGTGAACTCACAGATTGTGTACAGAGACTCGTCTGTCTTTGCAAAGATTTTCAACGCTGCCACCACGAGCCAGTGTCGGACGCTCCCCTGATCCAAGACTAATCAGGAATTCAGAGTCTGTCCACGCACTGACACCGAATGCATCTCCCAAGATGTGAAGCCTCCTCGTGACGAGTCAAAATAAACACCCGCTCTCTGCCAAGGGCCGTGTTCTGAAGGTGTGCCTGCTCCACCTGACTGCGTGCCCTGCTCTGAGCTACGGCTCTCGCTGCTACCGTGAACGCTGACCTGACCCGTCCTTCCGTGCAGGCTGGTGTTTGCAGACGAGTGTGTGCTGTGGTGCTGGCCCTCGGCCTGCATTTCCGGGTCAAATGCTAGGGTTACATTATATGGATTAAGCTTTGGGGACAACCTAGCTGTCCTACGTCACTGGGGATCTGAGAGGGCGACCGAAACAGGCCACGTGGCGCTCTTCAAGAGTGTGTGAGAAGTGAACCCCATGTTCTCCCCGTAGTGAGAAGACGCGGTCCACTCAGGCAGAGTCTCCGCCCCCGTCCTTGGGTACAGCTGAAGGCTAACAGCCCTGACCTCTGCTAAGCATGAGTCAGAGGACCCTGGAACCCTGCAAACCCAGCCAGGCAACAGCTGGGGCATTTTCCTCTTGGAAACGTTCTTCAGGGGCGTTCAACCTGTCACTTCCAACCAAAAAGGCAGGGTGCTCCCGAGCCCCATCTCCTGAATCCCAAGCTCCTCGCTGCTTTCTGAATGAGGGTCCCCAAAGGCCCAGGTGAGAGGCTGGGTCTCTATGGGCTGCTACCAGGTTTCTTAGTGACGTCCTGCCTCCTAGAGTCCAGACGTATGTGGCTCAGTGGTTGGTGCCCCCTGGGTGCAATCCCCAGTACCAAAAAGAAGCAAATAAAATACACAGTGACACTCCCAGGACCCTTACATGTCAGAGCACCTTTATAGAGTGTGGCCACACTGCCTCGNAAAAAAAAAAAAAAAAAAAAAAAGGTACCACACATAGTGATTCGGTTGTTCTTGGTCACCTAACTGGTATGCTGAACCATCAAATGCATGGTTAAGAGCTAAAGGCATTTAGAGATATGACTATTTGTGTGCATCCTCCCTGTCCCTTCTGGAAACTTCTAAAAATATGCAAGCACCTGCTCCCTGCTCCACAGGAATGAGGAGTCTGCAGACACCTGCATGTCGGACACGGTCACACTGCCAGACCCCCAGCTCTGCCCGTGCCCCACACTCGGGGCATCAGGCAGCACCTCTCAGGCACCGTGCTCACCCACCAGACGACAAGCCGCGTTTTTAACAGCCACGTAAACCACTGGAGGAGGAGGAGATGGAAAGGCCGACCTCTCCCGTTCCTTGAGCCCCGCTGCCTGGTAACCTCTGCTCCCCCGACGGCTGATCTTCAGAGGCCTGCCGTCCGCTTCTCCCTTCTTTGACCGACCCCAGGGTCCCAGTGTGAAGACACGCCCTTGCTGAGACCCAGCCCGCCGTGGCCCATTTCTGCCCACCTCTCGCCCCCCAGGCAGCGCTGGCCGCCCTCCCCTGCACGGTAGCTCTGCCCTGGCGGCTGCGATACTGGCCGATCGCCAAGGGCCACCAGGTCTCTCCCCAGCCCTTCGTCTTCCGCAACCCCCGGCTGGATGCTGACCATCTTCAAGGCTCGGCTTCCGATGGATGCTTCACCTCTTTAAGAAAACAAAGACCATGTCCCTCCACGGGGCCCTCTGTGGCATGGAAGCCCACCCACGTACCTGCAGACTGCACCCCTCGGCCCTGCTGTCCCGGATCCCTGTGCACACAGCCGGCGTGACCCCTGCTTTACCAGCTGGGTTCTTCAACAGCTGGCTCTTCTCTCCAGCTTCCGGCAGGGCACCTAGAGAGCTCAGAACCCGCGGCTGTCTCTGTGCACCTGTCGAGGCCCCCGGAGAGCGCTCGGAAACACCCTTTGGTGGATTCTGTCTTGTTTTCTCAACGTCCGACCTGTCTCCTTCGGCCCGACGGCCTCACCCAACAGAGCCACAGAGACTTTCCTTAGCACCCATTTCCTTTCCTCTTACATCCAGCCCTGATTGTTATAAAGCAGAGTTAACCCTGGTGCTGGGTCTCCCTGTGAGTCCCCTGCCATCCCTGCATGCACTTCCCGGTCCCCACAATGACCCCTGTGGCCCTGTGCCTTAGCACAAAGCCCTCATCAGATGTGGCTGCCCAAACGTGGCCTTTGCAGCCTCCCACACTGGGAGCCAAGATCTGCCTCCTTGGTTCATGAAGTACCCAGTAAGGTATTTTGTTACAGCAACAGAACACAGACTAAGACACCCTCCCAAGGCCTTCGTTAATTTCCCTGGTGTTTCCTTCAAGTCCCCTCCGTTCTGGGTACAACCTGCTCCTTATCATAACATCGTCGCTTTCCTTTCCACCTGGGATGGGGTTGTCCCCGGCCTTTGGTATAAAGCGGTGACCTGTCTGACATGCACGTGCCCATCTCACCTGGCTCTCTCCAAGTCCCCTGAAAGCTTTTCCGTCAGGAGGGAGCCCTCTCAGGCTGTGTGACTGGCCTGCCACCCCCCCTGCTGGAACACAACAGTGCCTTCCCCATCACGCCACCTACCTGCCCGGTCCCCGCTCTCCCTTCCTCGTCACCACCAGAGCCCCAAGGTCGAGGATGGCAATGTGCCCGGTTATAACAGCCACCATGCCACCGTCCCCCGCAACTCAGGAAGCCTTAGGAAGAAGGTGGCAGCCGGGCAGGGGAGGGCTCTGAGACTCAGTGCCCCCTCCTGGCCACCTGACCCTGGGACGTCAACTCAGCTGCAGGAACCACCTCTCAGGCATTCCCAGGGGCAGAGCAGGAACAGCCCAAGACCCCCAAGTCACAAGTCACAGCCCTACCGAACCCCAGATCCTGTGATGGGAGGGAAAGGGAACCAGGTCTTCGTCCTTCGATCCGCCACGGCTTCCTACTTGTGCTGGTTACTGCTGGCCCAGGACGCGTGTTGGTGCTGCAAGCCGACGGTATTGTGCTGCAAAACAGTGGCGTGTGGTTGTGTTCTCCGTATCGTACCCTCGATCCGAGGAAGAGACCAAACCAAGAGTAAAAAAAGAACATATGTAAATAGAGTCGTCCTAGACCCCCCCGACCACTCTCTTCAGACCCACGGTCCCCCACCAGCTCCACGTCCTGGATTTCCCACTGTGGCTCTAAGGGTCCCACGCTCATGACCGACTCCTCCTGACAGCGAGAGTGACCCTGGGCACTGCGTCCCCACACCTGGCCGTGGAAGGTGCAGACAGTTGAACTCCATGGGATGGGGACCCCGGCCAGCTTAGCCGTCGGACGTCATTATCCAACCCGGACGCTGCCTGCCCACACAGCAGCTTGCTCCGTCAGCCTGGGCGCTGCGCCCTTGGGCTGCAGGTGACGTCACCTGCGGGCACCTCTGCCCGCTGTGGAGGAGCAGGCGAGCCCCCTGTGCACCTGACCATCCAGGTGCACACCAGGGGCAGCGTCCAGCCTCGCTCTGGGTGGACGTCCCTGGTTCCTCTGTTGAGCTGTTGTCCGACATCAGCCGCAGTCAGATGGCTGCAGAGGTTTCAGGAAGGCCCCTCAGCAAATAGGTCAGGCAGAGGGGCCTGTGGGATCTTGGCCCCTGTGATGTCCGGGGAGCTTCCTCTCAACATTGAAGAATCCCAGAGTGTAGCAGGACGGCAGGCCAGGGTACGATGACCAATGTCCCTACGGGCCTCAGACTCCTGTAACGCAGTCCGTGGTCATGTTTCCAAGAAGAGCCCTCTGACGGCGGGTGTCAGTCATCAACCAGAACGCCATTCGCTCAGCCTGGAATGTCCCTGTGTCCTGATCCCTGCATTCTCGGGCACAGGACTTAATGAGGAAGCAGGACGTGGCCACACGCCTGTCACCCAGGCGTCTCCAGCAGGAAGGTACTTGCTGAGCAGCCAGCCCAGGGATCCACAGGGCAGCCGCTCGGGACGGGCAGCCGTCTGCGGCTGGACAAACACCCCAGGGACTTCTGAGGCTCAGCAGAGCAGGCTGGGGAGAGCCAGGTCAAGCATCGACCTGCACCGAGAGCCTCACGGTGGACGCTCAAGTCCAAAGAAAGTCGGAAATGAGCGTGCACAGACACACACACACACACACACACACACACACACACAGAGACAATAGGCCGCTTCCTGCTCTCGCTCCCAGAACACCATCAACCAAGCCGTAATGGCACAACGGCAGGGTGGCATAAGCCACAGGCCGATGGGACTTAAAGAGCTTTGGTGGCATCACTGGGTCATCTACGCACACCTCTCTGCCCTTCCCCATGGAGGGCTCTCCCGGGGAAGAGCGAGTCCTAGGTGCCCTGTTGTCAAACTGCAGCACCCGGCTTCCAGGGACACCCCTGTGTGTCCCCACAGCTCCTCCTAGTCTCCCAGCGTGTCTCAACTTACTCGAGACATTTCCAGCCTCACATGGGTCCTGGCTGGGCTGCTCAGGGGGTGACATCAAAACCACAAACTTCTTCCACTGCATGTGCAGTGTGTGTGCTGCTTCCTGTTTGTTTTTTCCTCAAACTCAGTAGGCTACCTCAGTGCACCTGATGTACCTGGAATTTGGATTCTGTTATTCCAGAGTGATGCTGTGAGTATCTCCTGGTCAGTGCCCCTGACCCACACTCTGGGCGGCCAGCGTCTCAGTCAAATGTGCATCGTCTGTGGGCGACAGTGACGGCTCTGCCTAGCGGTGTGGTCTAGATCAAGAACGTAACAGAAGTCCAGCACGGTGGCCCACGCCTGCCACCCCAGCTGCTCGGGAGGCTGAGGCAGGAGGATGGCGAGTTCAAAGCCAGCCTCAGCCAAAGCGAGGCCCTAAGCAACTCAGGGAGACCCTGTCTGTAAATAAAATATAAAATAGGGCTGGGGACGGGGCTCAGGGGTTGAGCGCCCCTGGGTTCGATCCCCAGTACCAAAAAGAAGTAAATAAAATACACAGTGACACTCCCAGGACCCTTACATGTCAGAGCACCTTTATAGAGTGTGGCCACACTGCCTCGTTAGACGGAACCTGGTCATTGTTGCTGTACCTGGGCCTCTGGTGCCCATCTCCACACCAGGGGCTTCGCTTCTCTTCCTGCACCCCACACAGCGCTGGTGCGCAGACCCGACGACGACTTCCCGCGGTTCACGGAGGTGCACTCTGGGACGACGGGTGTGCCCGAGGATCACCTCTAAGGGACACTGAAAGAGACGCTCTTTTCTCCATCTGCTCAATCCCGGAGTCGGATGTGCTCAGCGAGTCTTCACCCAAAGGCCCCTCTTTTTTCCAAATAATCCCGCCTCCGGGTGGTCTGAATCCCGGCCACTCACTGCATGTGGACAGCTAGTTTCCGGGTGGGGAGAGCTCGGGCCGTGGAAGACGTGCGATGGCAGCGCCCAGATCTCCCCGCTGCGCTCTGACAAGGGGATGGCGTGAGTAGGGACGAAGACGTACTGCTGAGGCCCAGTGGGGGAGAGCCCTGGCTCCTCGTTTCCAACCCACGGCAACTCTGCTCGTGAATACTCAGGCCACCCAGTTCCCATTCAGTAATTTAAATATATATGGGCCCAACAGATATGTGTGTGTATGTGTGTGTTTTCATCTCATATTTGTATATTTATAGCTTATAAGCACACATGTGTGTTTATAGGTATAATGAATTTTTATAGTCAGGAATGGTTATATAAATATATTAACATATTCATACTACGTTACTGTCTGATGTAAATGTAAATATGTCATAGTAACGTAGACTATTAATCATGCAATATACTGACATAAATCATGCGTGTATATAGAAATCATGTATCATTATGTTTATATAATACGTAACGTATACACACAATATACACATGTACGTATATAATAAATGCAATGTGTACTTAATCATCCATATTTATAATACATATGTGAGTGAATACATGTACACAGACGTAGACATGTCTCAGAAGGGAAATATTTAAATCTTGTGCAGGAGTCACACCTCAAAACAATGCAAATCCGGCCCTAGGGACCGAGGGCTGAGTCCCCAGGGTGACCCTGGCAACCAAGAAGCTTGGGGTCAGGAGGTCCTGCAGAGGGGGACGCGGCTGCGCGTGGACAGGCCTGGGTGACAGGGGGGTGCCCTCCCCAGTGGTGAAGGCAAGACTCTCCGGGGCTGTGGGGAGGGGTCTTTGAACTGGGGACATGACTGCGGGTAACAGCTCCGTCCTTCCCAAGACGGCCTGCTGTCCTCTCCTCTGAGAAGTACAACTGTCCACAGGTCAGACCTGAAGCTTTGATACTCTGGACTCCCCCCCCCCCCC
>NW_026000327.1:1884962-1908695 GCF_001458135.2 Marmota marmota marmota
GTCTTCTCACCACCCCCTGCCGCCGCAGCCTGCGTGATGAATGTCATGGCCTAATGGCCCATGGAGATCCACGTCCTCAAATCGGCATCTTAAGTGGTCCCCAAGGACGGTGCGTTGAGGGCGCGTCCCCCAGCCAGGCTGTGGTGCTGTTGGACGAGGGGGGGGTCCCTCAGGAGGCCGGGCCAGTGGGAGGAAGTTGACCCTGGGGCCGTGACCTTGGAGTGGCCACCTGGGCCCTCCTCTTCGTCTGTCTCTGCTACCCCAGTGGCCGGGACCGGAGCAGACTGCTGTCCCACTCACCCGCCCACGGGGGTGAGATGTCCCGCCACAAGCCCCAAAACAACAGGAAGGGCCCGCTGACCGAGGACAGCACTGGGACGCTGGGGCCACACTAAGCCTCGCTCCTTTCTAGGTTGACTGTCTCGGGTATGTTTTTTTTTACGGTAATAGAAGCAGAGTTCCACGCCGTGACTTGTTATCCTTGGCCTCTGAAGGCGGAGGAGCCACGCGGGACTCTGCTTTCTCCTGCAAACAGTCCCCCTGTCGAAACGCCTACGGATGACGTCGCACACTTCTGTGATGAAAGAGAGATTTATTAAAGGACATTAGGGTCTGTGTCAGAGCTTGGCAAAATACGAGACTATTTCCCAGCTAAATGAAGGGGAAAGCATTTGGCTACTCCTAGAGTTTCTGATTTTTACTTAAAACTTACTTTTCTGCCCCACTTGGCACCGCCATGACCTGTTGGAGCCCAAAACAATGAGAACACAAGGAGAGGTCTCAACCCACTCGCAGCTCGTTCCCGACGACGTAAAGTCGAGGCGGAGTCACAGAGCGTCTGAAGCCAAGCCGTGAGCAAGAGGTAAAATGCACACCATGAAACGACCCTAGAAATTCCCTACTGCAAGGACGACCAGAAAATTCCAGCTACCCTGAAACCAAGGGCAGTGCTCAACACCTGATTAAAGGGAACCCCTCAAACACTGTCCTCTACGCCGGGGTAGACCACGTCAGCACTGGACAGTCAGAACATACTGTGAGGTGCTCGTGACACTCAGATGGCCCTCTCTCCTTCCTGACCCATTTTAATACTTCCCCTGTAAGCACCGCGGGAACATCAGCTCCGACCTGTTAACTACCCAGGGCTGCGCTCTTCTAATAACTGGGGGAGAACACAATCTGGGCAGACGGACAGGGAGGATGTGGCCTCTACAAAGCCCTGCTCATGCCCAAGCCTGGGGCCAGCTCCGGGCATTGCGGATGTCCCTAGGGTAGGGGCAGATGCACGCCCTTCAAGGCCCGGCCTCCGCAGCTGATTCCACTTTCAGGATAAAAGTCACGCAATGTTTTTCTCTGAAGTAACATCGGAGAGCAATCACCCAAGGGTCTCCTCCAACCTGGGCTCAGGGAGTCAGAGAACTCACCCCGCAAATACCTCCTGGCACCAGGAGAGCGTTTCCTGCCTCTGGAGAAGCCGCCCGCGCTCCGCAGCACAGAATCAGAAATCCACCAGAGGGTTCCGCTCAAGACCTCCTCTTCTAACAGGCACCAACCCACCTGACGCCATGTCAGCGTGGGTCTGCGGCTGTGCCTGCAAGACACGGAGGTCTCTCCTTCCTGCTGCTCTGCAACACAACTTCCTTCTCTGCAGAGAATCCCCGAGGAAGGGACTCCCCAGCTCTCCCGGCCCTGACCTGAGAAAAGAGTAGTGCTGGTCCCTTTCAAACGCTCAGCACCTCATTACTCCTGTCACGTGTTGGGCTGGGGGAGCGGGTCTCTTAGGTGGGGCTCCCACTTGGCAGCTACGGGCTGTTAACACATTCTTCTAGCAGATTCCTGGGGGCTCCCGCTTCCCTGGGCAGACACCTCTCAGGAGCTCTGCCTGGGCTCCTTTTACTCCTTTCCAGTTACCATCTGGTCAGTTACACCCTTAAGTGAGGCAGTGGATCAACCCTTCCGGTCCCTCCCTGTACTTTAGGAAGATTTAATAAACGCCTCTTTGTGGAATGACAGGCGGGTCTCACTGGGTGCGCTAAGGAACTCTCTAGGCCTCATGGAGGACTTGAGGGAGACTTTAGAGCAACTGATCTGAAACGTGTCTTTCCTTCCTGTTTCTAGAATCCAACACAACTCCTGGCACACTGCTGTGATCAATATGTGCTCTGGAATGACAGCCTCAGTTAATGAATAAAAGGATGGATAGACAGATGGATGGAAGGAAGGAAGGATGAATAAAGATGGGCACATGGGTGGGTAGTTGGCTGGCTAAATGGATGGATAGGTGGGTGGATGGATGGATGGATGGATAACTAGATAGGAGGATAGGTGGTGGCTGGGTAGCTGGCTGGCTGGATGGATGGGTGAGTGGGTGGATGGGTGGATAGATGGATGGGTGGGTGTATGCATGGAAGGGTGGATGGGTGGATGGATGGGTGGATGAGGGGAAGGATAGGTAGACGGGTGGATGATGGATGGAGAGATGGAAGGATGAGTGTGTACATGGATGGGAGGATGGATAAATAGATAGGTGAGTAGGTGGGTGGTTGGGCAGCTGACTGGATGGATGGGTGGATGGATGAGTGTGCACGCCCAGCTGAGGGGGTCCCCGGTTGAAGAAGAGGAGTACACGACAAACTGTAAATTCACAGCAGGTCTAGAAGGAACCCCTAGGAAGCCAGGCAACATCTCAGGTGTCACCTAATGTCACAGGTGATCCACCTCATGGCCTCCTGTCACCCGAGCAGGCCTGACTTCAAGACAGCGTGGAACAGACTTTGCAGCATCGCCGGGCGCACTAGGCAATGGGCCAGAGGCAAGACCCACCTCTCAGGAAGTTAAGACAGAACTCGGACAGAGACATGATGCAAAGAGACACCTGGGGACCAGGGGCAAGGTATGGACCAGAACTAAAGTACCCCAGCAGGACATCTGGACTCCACGTCCTTTTGCTCCGCCACCCCCTCTCCCACTTTTCACCACCTCCTTCTCTAATCCACGTTGGTATTAACTCAGCTGGAAACGGGGCACCGTCTGGTATCTCTTAAGGGTTTCCCTGATAGCTTGAGAGTTCGCTTCCCTCATATGCTAACAAAACAGTCGAGCTTCTAAATCAGCCAGGAGCCTCCCAGGAGAAGGGCGGAGTTGCTCAAAATTGTCAAGGTCAACCGCACCCGACATTGATTTTTGTTGTCCACGTCTGCAGATTAGAACTTTAGATGGCTCGTAGCATCAAGGCCTGATCATAGTATTTTAGTCACTTTCGCATCACTGTGATCAAAAGACCAGACCAGAACAACTTGAGAGAGGAAAAAATTTATTTGGGCTCAGAGTTTCAGAGTTTTGGTCCGTGGTTGGCCAATTCCATGGCTCGGGCCCAAGGGAAGGCAGAACAAAATGGCGGCAGGGCCTGGAGGAGGAGAGCAGCTCAGGACAGGGCAGCAGGGAGCAGAGAGAGCTCTGTTCACCAGGGACAGGAGAGAGACCCCCAAAGGCACAGCCCAGGGACCCCCTCCTCCAGCCACACCCACCTGCTGCAGTCACCACCCAGTGAGTCCATTCAAGTGGATTAATCCACTGATGAGATTATACCTTTCATTATTTCACTTGTGAACATTCTTGCATTATTTGACACAGGAGCTTTTGGGGGACACCTCATTGAAACCATAATACACGGTATCTGTTTAGACAAGACTATAAGAAAAAGTTCCCGAAGCTAACAGTATCAGCACCGATCTCTGCTGCCTACAGTTAAGTTACAGATTATTTTATTAGTGCACCGTGGGAAGGCAGAAAACAGGAACTGCCACTCTTTAACGGAGTGCTTACACAAATCAAATTGGTGGGTTTTGACATGTTAACAAAGACCTAAATGTGACTTGATCTGTAATCTCTCTAATCAGCACTATTTTTCTTAAACTCACATGTCTGTGCTTATTTTCAGAGGTTCCAAAGTTTCTATAATTAGCAGGTACAAATGAATATTTTGGAAACCAAGCCAGCCCACACTACTCACTGTACCGGTAAAACACTGCCCTAAGACGACTGCGCTCACTGAATAGAAATGAGTCAAATTACAGTGTCCCCTGGGATAAGGAAAGAAGTCACAGGTGCAAGACATTGCTCTTCCCAATGTATTGATAGGACTTGTAAAATACAGTGAGCATCAGGAAAAGACTCCACCCTAAGATACGCTTTCTTATCTGGTTCTTATCTAGTGGGAAAACCAAAATTATGATTTCAGTGAGTCCTTTTCTTGGAAAGACAGCTGCTCTTCGGATTTCGTTATGGGGCTCTGCTGTCCAAAACGCGGGGGATTCTGAAAGCTGAAACTGACCTCTAGTCGTAGTTTTTAAAAGTCACAGCAAAAGGACCCATGAGGCATATCAACTGCACGATACTGACACATTCCGAAATAATTAAATAAAATAAATACAGCTCGGGTCAATACGAGAGTCGTGTCTGCAACCCGGGCTGACGATAATGAGGCCCAGCAGGCCTTTATCTGGTGGTCAGTGACCCACGGTGGGCTCTGAGCTCCGAGGCTCGGCAGTCCACTTAAGTCGGAGATGAATGGCCAGAGTCACGGAAGAGAAAATAAACAATGAAACAGAGAAGGCTGCAGGCAGTCGGGGCCACTTGGACCTGGAGAGCGTCATAAGTAATGAATTACGAAATCAGCTTCTGAAAGACTCGGGCAACACAGAAGGCACCATGAAATGCACAGTCCCCTCCGGACGGCATATCACAGGAGGCTTCTGGAAGCCAGCACTACTCACGGTGGGGGTGGGGAGTTGTGCTACGAGGATCCCTTGAGCTGCATCCCTGCCCCGTAACCATCACACGCCATGAGCACTCTCTCCTGCAACCTGGGACACACAGAATTGTGTCCACACACTGCTAAATGCCGTGGAGGACAGAAAAAGCAGCCCCTGACCTCTCCCCTCCACTGGCCTTCCACAGACATGGCCCCCCAGGATAACCCTGTGTGGCTCTGCTGCCTTGGGCAGGTGCCCTCGCCTCTGCAGGAACAAATCATTTTCTCTACTCAGTCCCTTTCGGTACCACTTCATGCCGTCACGACGGCTGGTTTCAGATAATGTACCTGTGATCCAGAGCGACTCCTTTACCACAGGGTGGATGACAGCAGCATTATAAAGGTAGTACTCTGCAAACAATATCTATTAACGTGCCTTCTGTTTCTCCCCCCCTGTGAGCACATCCCCCTCCCTGGCTATTTGGAAGCCGGGCCTGGGGCAAGGACAGGTCTGCTAGACCACTGCTGCAAAACTCTGAGCTACGGAGCAAAATGCAAATGGCAGTCCAGGGTGTGCGCTGAGCTACTTGCACAGCTCAGGGACCGTTCTCTTTCATGAGGACAGTTGCAAAGACCATGCTTTGCTGCACAGAAGGATTTTTTAAGTCAAAAGTTTCTTAAGTCCAAATAGCTGCCAGTCAACGCGAGCCTACCCTGGTGCCCTCTACGTAGGCACGCACTCACAGGCGCGCACACATCAGGTGCCACAGGTGTATATTTATGCCAGGAGAGAGAACTCTGCACGTGAAATGCTCTTTCATTCCGGGAGCACAGGAGAATCAGTGTGAAGAACCGTAGGTCGGTCTGATATGTGGGAAGTAACCAGGTGAGCGACTCGGCACACCCTCAGCACCGCGGAACTGTCTCCTGGGGCAGTCGGCTGGACAGACACTGAGGAAGGGCAGAAACCCTCGATCCCTGGAATCCACAGGCGTGCAGGAGAAGACGCAGCCCTGAGCCCAGGCTGCTGAGGTTGGACGGAGGACAGCCAGGTGGGGACGGGCTCCAGGGCTACTTCCTGTCCAGCAGCAGGGCGGTCACCTGCCTGAGCAGCATGTGTGTCTGAGGTAGCAGATATTCCATGGACACTCCCCAGGCTCCCGCAGCGAGGGCAGATGGCAGGTGGCACAGCGGGGAGGACCTTCCATACCATGTCTACAGGCTGAGCAGCTCTTCAGCCGCCAGCACAGGGCAGACTGCTGGGGCGGGGAGCAGACAGGGCACCCCACCACCACCACCACCTCCCAGACACTAGCTCAGATGGAAAGAGACCTGGGAGACGGCAAAACTCGTGCAATGCGTGCATGATTCTGCACGGAACCTCTGCACCACAAGAATGTTCAGACTGAACTGGGATCTGGGCTGAGGCCCACCTCCTGACCCGATGGCTGCACCTGGTTCCGCAGAACGCCTCTCTCTACAGGAAACAGCATGCTCAAGTACTCTGCCTCCAACCAGCCTCGAAGGGCTGAGGATGTCAAGAAGTGCACAGAACATTTTGTGAATAAGAGTTTTTCAAAATAAACAAAGAATATGGATGAATTTTCTTTTAAACGAGTGGGAATTTTAAAGGCCCCCAGAAAGATCAGTTTTGAACAGTTAGAAATGTTCTGCTAATACATTCGTGAAAATATACATTGTCAAGAAGAAGGGAAGACTTGGGGAATACTAAGCCTATTTCAAATAAAAATGCTCTGCAAAGAGTCTGACTTTGTTGAGGAGAGCGAATAAAGAAGTCTTATCTTAGAGGAGAGAAGAAATATTATTGAATTTTTTTTTTTTTTTTACATTGCCTTTTAGAAAGCCAAGGACGCAGATGTCAGGTGTAAGTATCTTTTTTAATCAGAGGAGGCTCAGTATAGAACACTTAGCATGTGCAAGGTCCCCGGTTCCATTCCCAGCACAGGAAAAAAGAAATTCAGAGCCAGCCTGTTTGATCTCTTTAAGCCAATTTTAAAAGGAGGACGTGCCTCTGGGCCTCAAGTTCAAACACTCGATTTAATCTGCCAAGGTCCCCACTAAGGCTGGTGACGAGCCTTGAGAGGAGGAGGACCCTGATCTAGCCCAGGGGCTCCCCCTGGGGAGCGATTTTGTCCCAAGCTACACTAGACCGCTAAGGTTTCCTGGCACCTCGTGGGTGACAGGCCCGGGGTACTGCTAAACGTTCTGCAGTGTACGTGGTGACCCCATCTGAAGAACTGTCCCGCCCCAAACGTCACGGGTGCGGATGCCGTGAACTTCTTGTGCAAGCCACTCCCTGTGGGGACAGGAGTACCTGAGCACGGGGGTGGAGAGCCGTCTCCAAAGAGCTACAGCCGGCAGCACCTTGTTGAGGGCACGAGACTTGGCCAGGTTCCTGTCCCCAGCGGGTAATACAATTGATTGTTTTATCGGTAAATAGTTAAGAGTTTGCTATTTGGGGTTCATTTTCCTGTTCTCAGGCGATCCCAACTGTTTCTATTTGATCTAAAATGCTGCATTTAATTTAGATCTTAAACACATATGAAATAATAGGTTGTGGACACACAGTCAACTTTTGAAATTCATTCATTTCTTACAGAATTCCCGCATTCAACTGCAGCATAGATACCAAGACCCGAGGGTTCTTCCTTGGAAACACTGTTCCTCTGAACAAGTGGATCCCAGAGACTTCAGCTGAGGGATGTGCTGGATTCCACATCACGGACAACCACCACGGCACAGCCACGTCAGGGACCTTCAGGGGAAACCCAGACTAGAGTCAGACACCAACACACCTGCAGGGACTCTGCGTGCGTGGCACCAGTCAGGGACTGAGGATGGTGCGTGGACACCCTAGTAAACAGGGCACGGAGGCCCCTGGAGGCCGAAAGCAGGGACCTCTGAGCCAGGGGTCCAAGGGCTGTTGAGAAAGGGGAGCAGAAGAGAGCCGGTGCGGAGAAGGAGCTGGGGTAAGACAGAGCACTCGCAAGTCAGCTCATGGCAGCAAGCAGGAGGGAGACAGTGCTAGTGTCCGGGGGCTGCGCCGTGCCCTGTTTACTAGGGTGTCCACGCACCATCCTCAGTCCCTGACTGGTGCCACGCACGCAGAGTCCCTGCAGAAAGGAGTCTGTGGCCGCTGGGCCCCTGTCTGCATCACTGAGTGTCTGATGAGTCCCCACCGTCCCCTGCAGTGCTGACGGCACCTGCTGCACACGGATGGCTTACAGGGGCCAGGGCCAGGGCCAGGACATCGCTGCTACTCCTCGTTCCACACGCGGATGTCAGTTTGTGCAAGTAACATGCCCCTGTCCTGGAGCTGAGGAGGGAGTACAAAGGCCCCAGTGTGTCCTGGGGACGAGGGGAAAACAGACACGGACCCTGCAGGAACTAAGATGATCCAGACAATACGTGGGCAGCCCTGGGGGAATCAGACGGCACACTTGCCCCTCTGCGCCCAGGCCACCAGGGGAGGTGGCCAACCCCTATTAAAACCACACATAGGACAGGTGGCTCCAAAACTATAGATAACAACAACTTTCAAGGTAAAAAAGGGCAAGACTAGAAAAAAGAAAATAAAAGCAGGAAAAAGATAATTTACCAAGAAAAAAATGATCAAGAATGTGATATAGAAAGACCTAGAAATTATATAAAAAAAAAAAAAAACTGGAAAGATAAATGTTGGAAAATAATGATGAGATTTTTATGCTGAAATGTGAATTTACGAAATTTAATGATGAGATGTATACGATAGCCGGGTACGATGAGCACACACCTGTAATCCCAGCGACTCCGCAGGCTGAGGGAGGAGGACTGCAGATTCAAAGCCAGCCTCAGTGACCTAGGGAACTTTGCAGACCCTGTCTCTAAATAAAGTATAAAAAAGGGCTGGGGATGTGGCTCAATGGTAAAGCATCCCTGGGTTCAATCCTCAATACCAAAAAAAAAAAAAAAAAAAAAAGGTTATTACACTAAAGTTGTGATAACAATGCAATGGATCTTGATTCATGAGAACAGTTTCCATATCAATATGATAAAGAGTATCAATAAGTAAACAACCCCACCATGAAGAATCAAGCATTTCATTTAAGGTACTAAGGTAAGAAACACTATCTTGTTCATTGATATTTCTGAGAAAATTGTGTTTTCAGCTCATGGATGTAACAAAGGCCATTTGAGATAGTGAAGAAATGAACACAAAGTCAAGCACTTTTCTGTGAATATGAATGTTGGTCTGGCATCGCAAAACACAACGACTTCTCCAACATCCAGGCAAAAGCAGAAAACAAATCTTCAAATTTTGATATTTTTTGCATTTTAGTAAAAACATGAGAAACTGAAAACTAGTGATTCAATATTTGTGGAAATAACTGCAGTCTATGCAGTGAAAAGGATGTTAGAATATCCTTCATGCTCGAAAGTCATCAGGAGAATGTTATAAAAATCTGGACTCCAAAAGCGATACCAATATTTATTTGCAGTAATTCAATCTCAATATTCTTAATTAAGAAAATGACCTAGTTCTCATCTACCAAACTCAGCAAGCGTTAAAAAGGAAAAAAATCAAAATATATGAGAGATCATGAAAAGACCCTACTCGTATGCTTTGTTAGACCTTTTATTAGATTCTGATTATATGGTGATCTGGATGGAATCTGATAATCTATGTCAGACAGAATGAGAGAAGTAGGGGTTGGTAAAAGAACTGCCCAAGTCAAAAGAGAAACAAAGAATTGTAAAAACCCCCACCAGGACAACCGGCTCCTGATTTGGGTGAGATAAAGCGATTGAGAGTTCTACATCGTGTCAAACGGGAATCCTAATCTTGAATGTCTAGAGAAGTTAACTGAAAGCACCCCTAAGTTCTTAGGATCTCAGACCACCAATCCTCCAGGTCCCGTGGGCCTTTCTTTCAGCCGCTCACCAGAAATCCTTGCTCAGATTTTCCTGATGCTCCCGAAATGAAACCCACGGTGGCACCTCCCACCTCCGTATATCAGTGCACACACCCAGGAAGTAGGCCCACTGCAAAACACGGCAAAATCCACGACACAGCGGCCAACACAGCAGAACAACTCTGACAAGGTGCTGCGACGGAGGTTATGTGACCAGGTTCTTCTTCTCGGAATGCCTCCCCCCCCCCCCCCCACGACACTCACCCTCTGGTGACGACAGGGAGGAGACTGCCCGGTGCTGAGATGAAGGGGGGTGCATAACAGTGAATCACTGGGGTGTGGCGTGAGCTGCTCTGACCTCCTGGGGATACATGGGGAGCTGGAGCATCTCTTCAGCTGGGCCTGGGTCACCTGACCTGGTCGGTGGATGATGTGTGGATTCGCTGCACAAAGAGTCAACTCATTTACCTCCCAGGCAGGAGAAAGCGGGGCCCCGGGAGGTCCCGTCACGCTGCTCAGAACTGTGCACACGCAGCGTAAGACTCGTGCATCACTTATTTCTGGAACTTTCCGTGAAAATCTTCAGATTGCTGTTGACTGTGGCCAACTGAAACAGAAAGCAGATCTGTGGGTAAGAGTGTCTGATGTACGTGCTAGCACCTATTTACAAAGGTCTTACGTCTAGGACAAGACATTGTTCAACGGAATCATAATGATGCTTTTTAAAAACCTGACGTTTTGGGGGACAGACCCAGGTGCATCTGTGTACAGCTGTAAATCTCCCAGCAATCCATAACCCTGACATGCAGCCTGGTCCCCGAGTACTGACCACCAACCCACAGAGGGAGAGGCATCTTCTCAAGGGGTGTGCTGTTCTCAGGCAGTGATGAACAGGATCACGCACGACCATTTGCCGGGGTGCACGGGACGTGGGGGGGCACCTCCACGCATACAGTGAGTGCAATCCCCCGTGACTGGGGCACCCCAACCTGTTCCCTCCCCAGTGTTTCAAGAGACCCCATGGGAAGCAATGGCACACTATTCCCAAACCACTGATCCTCCCTGGGCCCTTTTCCAAGTCCCTCTCTTAGCATCAGCCTTGAATGGGTGGCCAGCATCCCGCCATCTCTTCCGATCTTTGCTTCTCATTTCCGGGCGCCTTTGGTAAATGCCACCTGCTCAGATCCTCAACACTGACTCCCTCTCATGCACACCCTTCTCCTACACTTGTGCTGAGCTCTGTACAAATCAAGGCTTGCAAATGAACTCTGCTTTTGGTAGCATGCACACAGCTAGGCTTTATTACACGAGAAATACCAGAGATGTTTTTATCAGCCAAGTTAACGCCAGTGTACTTTGAAGAATCCCGGCATTAGGGACTGAAGGAGGTTCAGCCAATTCCGAATACACCATGCGGAAATCTAAAGTGCTAGGCTCAGATATTTTATAAAAACGGGAGCACCAGCAAGGACATTTGGAAAGAGTAGCAAATGTCACAATACATCTTCTAATAATTCCAGAGACTGGAATGGCCAGGGTATTCGATCCCCGTAATAGAAAAGTTAAACTTAATCCACAGCATTACTTATGTGTGTCCCGCTGACAGAAAGCACTGAGATATCCGTATAAATGAACTTGTTCTCATTCATCCAAGAAATAGTCTGCGGTTGCGTTTCTTGCTGGAGGTGGTAGAATGGCCAGGATGGAAATTCGGTCATAAAATTCTGATTCTGTCAGAGCTGCTGCTCACAGTGCCCTCCTGCTCCTGGGTTTCAAATGCTCCCAGGCAGCTCTACCCACTTATTAGGGTTGGGCCCAAGGATAGCATTTCAGGGTGGAAAGACTCCTCCTCTGTTCTCGCTCCTGGGCTGCGGACAAGAGTCCTCAACTTCTCCCGGCCCATGAGGGAGCTGTAACAGGAGGCCCAGAATGAGCAGAGATGCCTCAGGAGCGTCATGTTTATTGGAAATCCTGATCTGTGCGATGACAGACACCACCCACCCTCTCAAACCCCGATTGGGGGCTGTGTCACGAGATTCGTGGAGAGCACTTCCGCCTGGGTTCAATTGGGTCGATATTCTTGCCGCACTGCCCGTGTGCCAGCACTGCAGACTGGCTCTGCAGGTACCCAGATGGCTGTGGGATGACCTTACACGTTGCAAACCATCCGAAGCCACCCTGGTCATTAACCATCAGAGTACTTTGACACAGGCATAAAGAAGGTGGACGTCTCTCCTGTGGCGGGCAGCAGTACTTCTGCCATTTCCCAAGGAAATCGCTTTCCACGGACCACCCGTGTCCACGTTTGATGGGCATCTTCTCTCATGATGTCTCTGAAAAAAATCAAGGCACTGACAAAGACCGCAAGCTAAGAAAATACACGTGCCGTAGAGTGAGGCTGCCCCATCAAGGGATTAAAGGAATAAGAGGGGGTAACGTATGAAGCATCTCCTGGGATTTCTAGACGTCAGGTCCCATGTCCCGGTGAAAAGCTTCATCGATTACACCAGCTCAGAGTCTTGGAACACGTGGCACCGACATGTGCCAGTCCACGTACAACGTTCTTCACTAAAGGCAGCGGGCACTGGCCTTGCTATGGGCAACAAGAACGCCAGAGCCATGGCAACCACGCACTCAACGTGAAGGGGGACCCTCAGGTTTCGATATCCTGTCGTGCCAACACCGGGTGATACTACTTCACAGCGCCCAGAACAGGGCTTCACCTGCCTCGTCCTTTATACACAGCTGGGCATCTGAGGTTGGCCTTGAACTTGCAAGCCTCCTGCCTCGGCCTCCGGAGTTGCTGGGATCGTGGTCACACGCCACCATGCCCAGTCCCCACGACTCTTGCAGAGAAGCGGGAACTAAGCACACAAACCCCCGGCTTGGAAACAGAAGTTCACTATTCTACCCCAGCTCACAGGATGGAAGCTTCTCAGAGGGAAAGCTGTGAATAAAGCTGTGTGATCTCTGCTTCCAGCCCCTCGGCTTTGGGGGTAACCAGGGCTTGCTTGTTACCCTTTGCAAGTCCATGCAGAGCCGCTGGGGGTAGAAGGTGATCTGGATGATTTTTTTTTTTTTTTTGAGGCAATTGCATGAGAAATTGGGATTGTTAATAAAATGAAACAGCTCTCATTCCCGGCGTCCCCAGCCTCTGTCTGGAGGGACTTCAACCCTCCCACACCCGTGTGCGTCTGAGTTTCGTCACTCCACTTGCCCCATCACGGCCTGGCAGAAATCACACGGCAGAGAAGAGCCCAACCCCGGCTGCCCTCCCTGTCTCCCTCCTGTCCCCGTCCTCTGGGGCCTGTCCCCATCTATCCTGCCCGGGACTGCCTGGACTCCCAAACATCTCTCCTCCATTAGGCACACAACTGAAAAACAGCAGCTTTGAAGCCAAGTAAACGTTTCCAAAATAAATGTTGACTCTGCCAGGAAATATTTCTGAAGGTATTTCAACAGCGCCACTAAGACACATAGAGCATACGGTGCACCGGCAGCACATGGAAAATAGCTTGCAGTTCTTTCTACGCACCCGGGGGGCTGTTCATGCACGGTTTCCACCTGTGCAAGGAGCCAGCTGATACTGGGTGACATGATGTTTCTCAACCTACTACCCACAGAAAACCCAGTAAAAATATTACGTTTGCCAATACCGGTGGTCAGTCCTCGCCCGTTTCGAACGCTCTGCAGGCGTGGGCAGTTTAACCCACACAGCGGAGACCTGGCAGCTCAGGAAGACATGAACTTGGCATCCACGGAACGTTGCTGGAGCCGGTCTTGAGCTGATTGTCAACCCTCAGGGAAAAAAAGTGTCCCCACCTGGATTCTTATCAGGAATGGGTGCTGGGTTGACCAGTCATGGCCACCACAGCTCGTCTAGATCAAGTTTATCCACAGGTCACTTGACTGACTGACGTGAACAAGGATCATGTTTTCCCCAAACTAGAAGCGACAATATTCCTATATTCTGTGTGCGTGTGCGTGCGTGCGTGTGTGTGAACATATATGTGTGTATGTGTGTGTATGTACATGCACACATGTACATATATGCATATATAAGTGGATAAAATAATATTCCTATAGATATTTAAAATTTAACCCTACCTGGTCTTCTTTGCCCTTGAAACTTACTCCTAACGTCTGATAGTGCCCAAGTTGGAAATTCCACCCCAGCAGAGGTCTCACTAGTAATCTCTGATCACTTTCGTAGTCCGTAGTTGGAGAGCCTTTGAAATCACAAGTAAGTTCACATCCTGCAGCACGGTTCTCAAGCAGACGCGGTTCTGCGTACGTACACACCCCATCCCCTACCCCCACGTGGGGACGCTGGACAATGAGGGGAGACCTTTCCGGCTGAGAGGACTGAGGGAGGCTACTCCACCGAGCGCACACAGACCAGAGACGGTGCGAGGTGTCTTAGGATGCTCAGCACAGCCCCAGCAGCGGACAAGATCCAGTCCTTCCCGTCGATGATGCCGAGGTTAAAAAAAAAAAACCAGGATTCATCAACAGTGTCATCAGTAGATACAACAAACTTGAAATGTTTTATATTTTATAAAGTACATTCTTTAAAATACAGAGCACTTGTGGGGATGGGGCTGTAGCTCCGTGGCAGAGCACTTGCCTAGCACATGTGAGGCACTGGGCTCAGTCTTCTAAGACCCCATAAACATAAACAAAGTAAAGGCACGCTGTCTGTCCATCTATAACTGCAAAAAGTAAAATATATAGATGTATAGCACCTGTTCTAAAATTCTCTGCTTAAATAAGAATAAACTAAATATGGGCTAAGAATAAACAGAAAAATAAGTGAACTTTGAACAAGTTAACTTTGAAGTTAACTTTAAAACTCAGGTTGGTGAATGTGAAGGTAAACACAGACATTTTCTCTTCTAGAAAGTCAAATTCTTTATATTCCCTAGGAAGAGACCTTTTTTTTTTCCTATTTTCCTTAAGACACACTTAAGAATGTTCTTACAAAGGCATTTCAGAAAAACCAGAACGTTCTTCGGAGGAAATGCAGACACCTCTTGCAGGTGTGTGAGGCATCAGATTGGCCAGGTTCCGTCCGAGGAAGCTCCTGGGCTGAGGGTCTGGCTGGTGGGAGGGCAGGGGTCCACCACGCACGAGGCCCTGGGGTCAACGCCCAGCACAACGACCAAAAAAAACCAACACAAAAGACCATGTATTTTGCGACTCCATTCATATAAGATGCCTTGAATAAGGAATCCAACAGACGCAGCTGAGGTCGGCAGAAGAAATAGTTAAAGAACATGGGATTATTATTATTATTTTTTAATGGTCAGATAAACTCCGTACGCTGTGGCTATGCACACAGCCCAGGGTCATCCGTGTGGCACATGCACAGTGAACTTCCTGGGTGGCTGTGCACCTGACGCTCACATCTGCCCTCAGCTCCCCATCTGTCGGAGATGGAAACCCGAGTCTCTGCTACGTAACCTCGGCCTTTCTCTGGCAGCTGTACCAATCGATGCACTCGCAGAACCTGAAATACCTGGACGTCTACTAAATACGGCTCTTGCTGATGCCAAAAGGTGAAATGGTAGTGATTGTGGCATCAAATTGTCACATCCTCCAAAAAAAAAAAAAAAAAATGCTGTCTACATGGTTCTTTCTTACACTCTCCCTTTATTGTGTTACTTTTTGGCCACTTTCCAGATACGATGGCATCGATAACTGAAGTATGCTCCCTAGGCAGGTGGTTCTTCTTTTTTTTTTTTTTTTAGGAATGTAGACATCAGACAAATTTCATTTAGCTCCTTGGCCAAAAAAGCCACTCTGACTATGTCAGCTCTCTGCTACTGTTTCAAACACCTGAGGACGGTCAACTTAAAAAGAGGAAAGGTTCATCTGGGCTCACGGAGACAGAGGTTTCCTTCTACGGTTGGTTGACCTCGCTTCCTCTGGGCTTGGGGCAAGGCTGCACGTCACAACGGAAGCAGATGGTGCAGGAAACTGCTCACCTTGTGGTCACTGGGAAGCAACAAAGAACCAAACGAGGGGCCAGGGTCCTACAGTCGCCTCGTGCACCCACTTCCTCCCAGGAGGCCCCACCTCCTCCCCGCAGTGCCATGATTGGGGGACCAAGTCTTTAAGACTTGGGAGGTGGACATTCAAGGTCCGGGGAATAGTGGCTAGCCTCATTTTTCTCTTAGGGTCTAAGACCTAAACTCCGGGTCCTCTAAACCCTGTCCCTAGATCCCCACAAAAACTTCACCCCCAAGTCTGGCAGAAGTGCAGCTTACCCACCCTCGCTCCAGGTCGACACAATCGGACCCCCTGGGAGCCGGCAGGGCCAGCGAGGCCCTCACAGCCCTCTCATCATCCGACGGGGACAAGGACTTGAGAAGCGACGTCTTGGATCAGGGGTTCTCAAAGTCCAGGGGGTGCAGAAATCCCCTGGGGCTCTGCTTAAAGAGGCAGGCTCCGACCTGATGCAGCACCAGACATTCCTGTTTCCCAAACTGTAACTTAGGTTCGATGGGTACCTTCATGGTCATCCTCTCTGACACACAGGTGTCACTGAGAGGATCCCGCAGTGACGGGGTGTGGGGCAGGGAATCGATTTCACTGAGGACGGGGAGGAAGACAGCCACTGTTTCCACGCATTCGTCATCCTGCAGAGGTACGCCAGGCCACTGTGGCTGCACACCAACTCTCGAGGGGGTCTACGTTACACACCCGTGTCCCCCGATAGCTCCCTCTGTGTGCAGGACCAACATCAGAGCAACCTTGTCGATGAAGTGACCGCTAGAATGGTTGCCAGGAACTGGACACCGGCCACCTGCAGCCGCTGGGAAGTGGCCGCTACAGCTCGGATCCTCAGTGTCCCCCAGAAGCCCACATGGCAAAGGCATGATACACCCGCTGGTTGTGACCGGGAGGTGGACAAAGTCACAAAGTGGGGCCTGGTGGGAGGTCTCCCACGGTGTCCTTCCCAGTCCCTCCTGACACGGACAGCCAAGCCTCCATGCAGTCCCATCTAGGACAAGGAGAAGTCCCCTGGCCCCATCTACACAGAAGGCAGAGCCCCATGAACAACTGAGCTCAGGGCACCTCAGGGCACCCTGAACTCATGCTCCCTCCCACCCCTCAACCAGGGCTCTAGAAAGTCCACGCTCTCCGAGGGGGTCTGCATCAGGACCCCACTGATGGCTGCTGATCCGACTTTTTTCTTTTCGTTTCCAAGGTCAACGAAAGCCACTTGTGGTTCCATGAGAATGCGGTCGAGAAGCAGGAGGAGATCCACTTCCTTCCTGCACACTGCAGACGGCAGCTGGGGGTGAGCTGGCCCGTTCTGTCCCCTCCCTGGTGACGCACAGGAGGCTACGTACAAACGGAAAAACAGCAATCACGTGACATGGGGGTGCCACTTCTGGAGGAATCTTAAAGGTATTTCGTAAGAAGTTGTGACGCTGCATAAAAAGGAGCTACACCAACAATTCACCCAATTATTAGTTCAGGCACAGACTGCGACCACTCCCCCTCAACAGTGGGTGCAACACGGCATCTGATACGAAACCCCCATCTATCTTGCAGAGCTCATCATATACACGTGTGTATGTGTGTGTATTCATTCACATGTATTTACATATATGTGACACGTATGCGCACTTATGTGTGGGTATTACAGAATCCATCGTATATATACATATGCGTAGGGTGTGTGTGTGCATGGGTGTGTGCACAATGCTCGAACGTGTGGCTCTATCTCGCAAGCTAGACCTTATTGCAGAGCGCGGGCTGTCACAGTGCCCTACGGTCGTGTGCCACACAGCAATGTTTGAGTCACACACAGAGTTCACACTGTGGCTGTGCCACGGCCGTCTTGGCGGGCACAGGTCCCCTTGGGTTCATCAACTTCCCGTGGCATGAAAAAGGCCTGAGGAAAACGACTTACAGGGGGAAAAACTTTCTGGGGCTTGTGGATTCAGAGGTCTGAGTTGGGGGTTAACGGGCTCCATCACGGCAGAAGGGCACGGAGCGGCGGGAGGCTCAGGAAGCGGACAGGGAGCCAGGAAGGGGCCAGGAACAGGAGACGTTCCCGAGGGCGTGCCCCCCAGGACCCATCCCCTCCAAGGAGGGTGCACCTCCTCTATCCGCCACGCTCCAGCGGTCCCTCAGTGGATTAATCCACATAGACAGTGGCCCGCGCTCGTCTCTGCTTAAAGTAGAAACTGAGGCTGACATCGACATTCCAACCTGGGGCTTTCCAAGGGGACGGGTTCCGGGGTGTGGAGTAGAGGATCAAGCCCCTAAATGCCGCGAGGTGCCACGGAATCAACCAGGGTCCTTTAAAAATACTGGAATAATCGAAAGCTCCATAGTGAACATTTTTTAAAACGAAGCAATAATATTCTTGGCTACTAAAATCTGCCACAAACAAGCAAATTCATTATCACATTGTGGGAAAGGATTTTTTTCAACATTAGATCAAGGAGCCCAATAATAATCTGTTACTGGGCAGATAATTAGAGGCAGGGACTGGCCTTTTCTCCTGTAGGACGCTGCCCCCTGCAGGAAGAGCTCGGCTCTGCACGTCAGAGGGAAGGTTGGCCGCCTTCCGTTTCCTTGTGTTCGACTTAGTTAATGAGTAAGATAAGGGACAGGTGGGAGGTCTCCTGGGCCATTTATACTGAGCCTGTGGCACACATTCAGGTGACAGTTAATGTGCAAAAATAAACCTTGAGTTTCTTCTTAAGAAAAGATCTAATAAGCAAAGATTTCCACAAAAGGCCACTGTTTGCCAACAATAAATAACAGACCCCCAAAATAACCATTAAAATAGTAAAAAAAAAAAAAAAAAAAAAAAAAAAAAGGGGGTCAAAGCACCATGACTGACACATCTCTGCATTGTGCAATGGCCAAATGAATCTGTCCTTCAGATAACTGAGCAAAATGAATCATAGTGGGGGTTTTTTGCTTTAAAATAACACTTCAATTTATAAGTCACCCATTGAATAACCGTATTTTAAGTTCTATAGATAAGATGACCCTACACATTACCCTATTCTTTATCTCGTCTAGACAAATCGGGTCTATTCCCACATGGTCAAGTTCTGAAAAGGGTTGATAAGCAAAAAGCTAACCTAACAAACAGTTAGAAACCCATTGAGCTACTTCTTCTAGAACTGTCTTGGAGACCTTCTGTGCTGCGGATTGGGTCCTCTGGAAGCAGACGGCGAGATGTCGCTGGGGAAGCCATTTGTTAGGAATTCACACGCGGGAAGAGGAGGAAGAGGAGCTGGAGGAGCTGAAGGTGCGGCAGCCCGGAGCCAGGCACGGGGCCGGGGCGACATGCCCCTAGAGCTGCCCCGTGTTGGAGTGGCCTTCGGGGATGTGGGTCGACCTGGGAAAGATGTGCCTTTGGGCAGAGGGTCAGTCTGCAGCCAAAGCAGCCCTGGAAAAACCGCCTCTTACCGCGCTGCCCAGGCTGGGCTGCGGCACTGACTCAGAGGGCAGTGTGGTGGCACATCACTGCCCACCACCCGCCGACCCGTACATCCATCTCTGCTCGGGTATATGACAATTGACACACAAGGCGCTCCCCAAAAGCTCCTGTGTGAGACGTGCAGGAAGGACAGAGGAGAATGAGTGGGTACGAGGGCCTTGACCTCATCAGTGCCTTAATCCCCTGGAGATTAAGGTGGGGTGTGGCTGGAGAAGGTGGGTCACTGGGGTGTGTCTTTGTCCCTCATGAGCAGAGCTCTCTCTCTCTCTGTCTGCTTCCTGGTGCCACGTCCCCAGCTGCTTTCCTGTGCCCCCATGATGTCCTGCCTCACTGCAGAACAGATGGAGTTGGCCATCTAGGGACTGAGGCCTCTTCCACTGTGAGCCCCCAAAGAAACATTTCATCCATGAAATGGCTCTTGTCAGGTCTTTGGGGGACAGTGATTTTCAAAAGCTGACTACCACAGGGACCGTCTCAATTCTGGTCTTGGTTTACTGATGAAGTGACACAGATCCTCATCCCTGTGGGGACCGAGCCCAGTCAGTGAAACGCTCTTTGAAATGAGGATTGTGGCCTGTGTCATGCTGGCCGCAGTGACCTGCCACCCCTGAGATCCAGCACCCATATTTCTTCCTGCCATGAAGGTCGCCGAGAGAGTGACGCGGCCTCATCCTGCCTGCTGCAAACGAAAATCCTGAAGTGTTCGGGCAGCAGCTGTGGGATTCCTTCCTGCATCCAGTTCATGTGGCCTTTGGGGACAGCACCTCTAGTCCCACAGAGCCAGGGCTGGAGGCATGAACCATCCCTGTGGGTCACAGGAGTGAGCGGGGACCTTACTGCTCTTGGCACTGGGATCCCTGCAACCTGGTGGTTGGAGACACAAAGCCACATTCAACCTGTGAATGCAATGCACGTCTAGACGTCACACTCCAAGGACAGCTTCCCGTCTGCACAGGCGGCCGGAGTGCTCCCTAAGGCCCCCCGTGTTGGTTCCTTCTGAGCTCTGGCAGCTGGGGACCGCCCCGTCTCTGTGTGACACAGGGTCCCTGTTCAGCCTGACCTCAGAGCACGCCTGACCTCAGATCTCTGCCTTCACCGGGTTTATTCCATCTTCTTGCAGTGGGAAGCTCGGCAGGCAGTGGTGCAGTCGCAGGCCTCTGCCCACCAGGGGGCGCCCTGTGTACAGGATTGCTCCCCCAGGACCTCCGGGCTAGCCACAGCAGGAGGAGGCCATGCCCCCAACAGGAACCTCTGCAGGATCCTCCCATCAGCTCACTGTGTCTGCAGACAGGGAACCCGGCGTGAGCAGTGGTATTTCTAATCAGGGCAGCGAGCATTCTAACAGCCGGTGCAAATGGTCCCTATCTGCACACAACTAGAGAAACACCACCCCCTTTACTCCCCCACATCCCTGTTGCCATCCTAAAAAAATAATGCCATGAGGGTGAGAGGGGAGCGCTTTTCCGCAGGTGCATTCTGCGGGAGTGATAAGTACATGTTTAAAACAGGAATAACGGCAGCAGCCTTTGCAGTCTCCATTTCCTGGGCATTTTTCTCTCGGGTGGTTTGTGAAGGTCATAAAACCGTTTAAGAACCTTGAAAGAACAAGGTGTTTTCCCTGAGAAGAACGCTGATTATGAACCTGAACATGTACCTCTCGGGCGCTCGGGACCTCGCTGAAGCCCACCCACACATTCTGGAAGGTTCTGCGGGCCCTGGAATTCATCACTCGGGGTGAGTAGAGCCTGCCCTGGGTCTGGAGTCAGGAGACTTGGTGAGGAGCCTGGTTCTGTCCTGGGCTGATGGCTCGGCCTCCGGCACGGCAGGTGAGTGCCCCTTACAGCTGCACTGTGAGAGGGTCACTGTCCTCCACAGAGCGTTTATGGGTGGTGACAACACGGCGGGAAAGCGGCCAAACTGGCTATTCTTCCAGTTACACTAAGACTCTTGCTTTCACCTTCGACCTATCCCCGGGATTTCCTAAGGCGGTTGCCCTCCTCCCCTCTCTTCTGGGCCTACTGACCAGGCCACTCACCTCCAAAGCAGTTTCCACTCCTCAGCAAAACAGCGACGCATTCACCTGTAGGAATTTTTGTTCACCCTGAATTTGAAGAATAAAATCCCAGCCAGGCGTGGTGGTGCACGCCTGTGATCCCAGAGACTAGGGAAGCTGACGCAGGAGGATCCCAAGTTCAAAGCCAGCCTCAGTGAGGCCCTGAACAACTTAGCACGCTCTGAATTAAATATAGGACATAAAAGGGCTGGGGATGTGGCTCAGTGGCTCAAACCCTGGTACCAAAAAAATAAATAAGTAAAATCCTAACAATCATTCTCAATGTATTTGCATTGTATGAAACATTAATCTCTTCCCAGCGCCCGTATGGTATCTTAATTAACTATCCTGACACTATCCGTATCTCCACGTGCTTGCTTTGCAGTTGGAGGGAGCGTTCTTCACACAATCACTCTGGAGTTCACGAACCCCTCTGCTACTGGGACATGCACCTACTTTGAACTGGTGAGTCATTTTATTCCCCTGCTGTATTAGTTTACTTGAGTTACTATAATGAAACACCTGAGGCAGGTTAAGTTTAAAAAGAAAACAGGTGTCTTTAGTTCAGTTTTGAAGGTTGAAAGTTCAAATACCATGGTGCAGGCTCTAGAGAGGACACCCTTGGCAGCATGACCTCATGGGGGATGACAGGGTAAGAGTGTGGGAGAAGGAGCTCACAGAGCCAAATGGGAAGCCAGACGGAGATGGGGGTCTCACAGTCCTTTCTAAGGGCCTGATCTCAATTGACGAGAGACCTTCCTATTAGGCTCACCTCTGGAAGGACCCAGAGCTCCCACATCCTCACCCTGGGGACCAAGTTTCCCAACCATGAAACTCTGGGAGAAAAGACAGCCATGCCCTCTGCTCTGGGGCAAGGTCAATATGTCAGGTTATGATGTCTTTGGGGCAGCACAGCTGTTCTCCCCAACTTTCAGGAGCTCCCTGAACTGCCACACAGGATAGAGACATGGACATGATGCCAGCCAGACCCTCTTCCCATTGCTGTGACAAAATACCTGAGGAGATGAACTTATAAGGAAAAAAAAAAAGGTTAATTTTGCTTCATGGTTTCAGAGGTTTCTGTCCACGGTCACTTGGTCTCAATGCTTTGCACCTGGGATGAGGCAGAACATCATGGAGGGGGACACACGGTGGAGAGAGCATGACAGGAAGCAGCGGGGTGGGGGGGGGGGAAGGGGCTGGGGCCCAATATTCCCCATGGCCTGACTTGCTCCCACCAGGCTTCACCTCCTGAAGGTGGCACCACCCAACAGCCCCAGAGCAGGGGCCATGCCTTCAACCCACAGCACTGGCAGGACATTTCAGACCCGAACCACAACTACACGAAAGAGCCAGCTGCTATGTCTCTGCAGGAGCCCCGTGTGAGTGTGCACTGGTGACCCCGTGCGGGTGGGGGACGGTGGTCCTCACGGCCTGCCCCTCTGTCGGCCTGCAAACCCTCACATGGTCCTCACCGTGCAGCTGCCTGTCCTGTCTCCCCAGCCCCCGGGGAGAGGCCAGCACTCCTCAATGGCCCTAGAGGGGCTCAGGTAGGTGGGGCTGTGTGTCCCCATAAGGACCCGCGATGGGCCTCCAAGTCACAGGGACCAAAGCGACCAGCCTGCCCACACGGCACCTTCCAGGCGATGGGAGGGCCACTCAAGCCCAAGGCTTCTGACCCCTGTGCCTGTGAGCCCAACCAACACGTCGTGTTTACGACACGAAGCTCAAAGGAGCCACGGGAGAGGACAGACTGACTGCAGTGGTCACTGGCCAACCTAAAGTCAGGCCACCCCACGCTGCGTGCTGACCGAATCCAGTTTCCAGACCTTATGGAGGATATGATTCATCCCATGTCAGCCTCCTGACTGAACGGGATGTGTGTGTCTGCGTTCAAGTATTTATTTCACAGAATGGTACAGCCATCATATAGGATGCGTGGTCAGTTCATTCTTTATTAAATAAAGTGAAAGAAAGGAACGAAGTCACCTCCCTGTCATCCTCAGAGCAGAAATGGGTCTTAACATGTGTTTGTGTATTTCACCATAAGCAACCAGAGGCCTAGCGAGACGTCTTCTGACCCTTCCAGCCAGCGCAGGTTCCCTCTGGAGTTTAAGAAAGGTCATCCCGTTTTCCCGACCTCAGGACAGCAAGCCCTGTCCCCAACATGACGTCCTGCCCAAGAAATCCCGGCAGGCGCTGCCTTTGAGGGCCCAGGCTCTCCCGAGGTTCCCCAGGCTCTTGCCACAAGTGCTGCTGTCCACACACCACCTGACGGCGGGCGGTTCCTGGTCTAGACGTCACCCCGGGGGTGATGTCACCACGTGGTCACCCCACTGACCGCCAGGGCGCCATCTAAAGGACCGCTCCTTCTCTTGCCTCCTGTAGCTACCTGCAGTTTGGGGAAAGAGAGTCTCCTTTTACATCAAGGATTTGTTAAGTGCATTCTGAAAACCAGGTCCCCCTCCCTGCTCCTCCTGTCCTCCTCCCTCCTCCCTCCTCCCCTTCCCCGTCCTCCCCCTGTCTCTTATACACATCT
>NW_026000327.1:1909216-1918849 GCF_001458135.2 Marmota marmota marmota
GTCCTCCCCCTCCCCCTCCTCTCCATTCTGGGAGGGGGGTAAGACTTCACAGGGGCTGAGCCCGTCTTTGGATATGCAAAGCCACCCTCAGGTCCCCTCTCCCAGTAAAACCCGAGGAGTCTGAGGAGCCAGCCTCCCCTAGGCGCTCACAAATGGCCTCTTTCTTTCTTCTTCCATCCCAGCTTTAGCAGTGCTCCCCGGATCTGGAGAGCGATGACTCGGCTTCACCCAGGGAGAGGGCTGAGCTGTCACAAGGACAAGCCAGGGGCACACAGGGTCGGACTTCACAAACACCCGGCAAGCAGGAGTGGGCCACCTGGAGAGAGGGGGATGGGGGGAGAGGATGGGGGCTGGGAGGGCGGCGGGTGCAGAGGAGCCAGGCAGCACTCCAGCAAACACCAGAAACCCGGATAAGCACTGCAGTTACCCCACAGCAGGAGACCAGGAGGCCCACAGCCAGCCAGTGAGACCACCAAGTCCTCACAACAGGGGACAGACCGACAGGGATGGTGGGGACGTGAGATCAGGGCATGATTCTATAACCGGGCCCACTACTGACCCCCATGAAAAAGCTGTTCACCTGCAGCCCAGCCTGGCCAACAGGACGTGCTGCATTCCCCAGCAAAACAGCCGACATCTGCAGGAGAGATGGAGGTGCACCACCAGATGAGAACACAGGTTACCCTGAAGGAGGTGCCACAGCGGAGCCCTGGGGGCTCTGAAGGCAGCCCTTGGGGCTCGGCCACCTGACTTTTAAAACAGACTTCTTCTCTTCCTCTCTCCCTGCTCCTCCCTCACCCCTCCCCTTCCCTAACCTCGGGGGAGGATGGCCTCTTCCCCATCCTAGGCAGAGCCATCTGACCCTGAGTCCACACCCTCCCCAGGAACAAAGTCATCCAGACTGTGGGGATGGCACCAGGTGATCTCAGAGATGACTGTCACCCACATCAACAAGTGAAGGGCAACCCCAACAGAGAACCTGGGGCGCGCTGCCTCTGAG
Organism: Marmota marmota marmota; assembly: GCF_001458135.2. NCBI lineage: Eukaryota > Metazoa > Chordata > Mammalia > Rodentia > Sciuridae > Marmota > Marmota marmota. Next base: position 1,910,217 of record NW_026000327.1, read on the forward strand.
TCACCTCTTCAAAAGCCCCCTCCCTGCTCCTGCTGACAGAGTCACAGCTTTGCTAGCAAAGCCATAAACTTTCTTTTTCTTTTTCTCAAAATTGTGTCCTTGTTATTAGATTGGCATTGGGGACAAGGACTGACCTTTGGCAACAGAGGGACTTTTGTGACCCTGACACAGACCAGATCCCAGAGCTCAGGGGATAAGGATGATTCCTTCTGACCATAAAATCTATAACAACAGGTTCCAGTGAGAGTCCTCGGTACGGGCCAAGGTGACCTAGAGTGGCCATGGCAGTGGGGACTACAAAGCCTGACGTCACCCTGCTGTCAGTCAAAAAGTCAAGGGTGGTCAAGGGTGGCCCTGGGCGGGACTCTCTGGAAACTTCTCTGAGATCCCCCAATAGAACTGGAGTGTAGAGAGCCCCGTCCCCAGCCCTATTCTGTACTTTATTTAGAGACAGGGTCTCCCCGAGTTGCTCAGGGCCTCGCTTTGGCGGAGGCTGGCTTTGAACTCGCGATCCTCCTGCCTCTGCCTCAGAGCCCAGCAGCTGGAATTGCAGGCACCCGGCTCACCATAGCCGATTCCCATGAAGAAATCTCAGAAGAAAGACAGAAATAAGCCCACACACAGACAGGATTGTTATGCGCCCCCCTCATGAAAAGAAATAACATGGAATACAGTTCGACTTTAATTTATAGACATTATCTCTTCCCATGTTGCTGAAATCTAAATATTTTAAGTCACAGTAAATGTCTTTATAGAATCTCTTGGGGAAAAAAATGTGAATTCTCATATATTTGAGCTCCACAACAAACAAGGTTAAAGTTTAAGAAGACATCGCTTTTTTTCTTATTAAATAGTTAAGCTTGGGGCCTGGGGATATAGCTCAGTTGGTAGAGTGCTTGCCTCCCTTGCACAAGGCCTTGGGTTCGATCCGCCAGCAACACACACACAAACACAAATAGTTAAGCGCAACTTTTTGCATCTTCTGACTGAATATGGATGATATTTAAAGCAAGTCCCCGGGACATAAACGCCGCCCTCTGTGGAATGTCCTGTATGTAGCAGAAGCACTGCCCTGTCTACCCGGCGGGTCAGTGCTTGGTCTCTGGAGAAAAGAGTCCATACAGGATGGCGCCCAAGAGATGTTCTGGTTCCAGGGTCTGAGAAATTCTTTCCTCGTCTGACTCTAACATGTTTAGTCCGATTTGTGGGTGTATCCAATGTGTGCACGACATCACAAGGAACATCAGCTGGATTCCAGGAAAAATGGAATGGAGAGACCCGTTCCAGCCTCGGAGAGACCCGTTCCAGCCTCGGAGAGACGGGTCCTGTGTCCCTATGGGGAGAAAACGCTGCTGCAGCCCTCAGTGTCCCCAGATCTGCGTCTGATTTCAGGAGAACTGGGCCCTTCCTGCAGCCTGTCTGGAGGACTCCACCTTCCCACTTCATAATACCTTCAGTCACTTGCATTTTAGTGGGGGGTACGCAAAACCAGGTAGAAAGGAGCACTAAGAAACGCATTTCCGATACTTTTATTTCCATAAATGTTACGTTTAAACAATTAGAAATATCTTATCGATTTGCCTTTTCAGGAACTTCCCTGAAAATCCTTCTCTGATCTCTGCTCCTCCTCGCTGTGCTGCAGAGCTGACACCACAGGGCCTCGGAGGCTGCACGGTGCCAACTGGGTCTTGCGGACGCACAGATTGATGTGATTCCTTCTGTGAGCTCAGGCCTCCCTGGCCCCGCTGTCACCAGCCAAACCCCCAATTCCTGTGCCCTTAGGACGAGCCCTTCAAGCGGAATCCGATGCTCCCAGCAAGAAGCAGCATTCTTCAGCTGGCAGCCCAAGAGAGGGTGAACACCATCCTTATTCTTCTCACCCCTTTGGGAAACCAATTAGATCCCTTTGGACACTGCCCCTGCGCCTTCCAATCTCTGCCAGGTGCCAGAAGAGGAGAGAGTTCAGTCTCACTGTGCCTTGAAAAAACCATCACAGAATTCTGGATCCAGAAACACCACAGTTCGGGGAGAGCACAGAACACGTGTCCCGAATCCCACTACAGCCATCCTGGACTTACGGATCAAACTGCCACCTGACAAGGGAATACCAACACGGGCACAATTCCACCAGCGCATCACACTCGGACTTCATCGTATGTACACTTACGTCATGCTCTGCACTTGGCTGACACTATCTACACGACTACTACTTCTTCAATGCGAACTCAAAGAGTATTCCCTACATTCCAAGCAAGACCCCTACTGTCCATAGTGAGAGGAAGACCTAAGCCCTGGCAGGGCCATTAAATCTGGATTCCAGGACTTATCAAAGACCTGAGGGACCAGAGAGGTTGAATGCTCGTCTGTCTCCATACTGATTCTCCATGTTCTCTGGCTGCTCCTCAGACAGTCCTTAAACTCTATTTAAATCAGAGACTAGTTATTAGATGATGACGGAGCACTAGTGGGGGCAGTAATTCATATTGCAATTAATGAAACGGTACGTTCTTGTAATGAGAAGGCTATTATTGTCTTGTAGAGCTTAGCCAAGGGCACAGGGAAAATGGAGCATCAGACATTCGTCTTTGGATCTTTTGAGAACAGTCCATTACACTTTTCTAATTTTATTCTCCTTTCTTTATTCACAAACAAGGGTGCTATTTTGTGTTGATGAATTTCTCAGCTTCTATTAATTAGCCACGTCTAACAAGTTACTCCTGTGTTGGTAAAGGGAGAGGAGAACCAGGAGGGAGTGGGTTCTATCTGGTGTGTCTCCCGTGTGCCTAACACGCGTTCTCTTACATTAGCTCACACTTGCAGCTTAACACCTAAGAGTTACAAAAGATAAAACCCATGAATTCTGCAGAATTAAATGAGATTCCAGAGGGAAACTTGCTCTCTTTCAAAACTGGCAGCTCAGCTTTGTTCCCACAATGGACTCCAGTTGCGATTTGGAGGGCTCGTGTTTTCTGGCTGATTGACACATTCAGAGATTAGCCAAGGACAAATCTGAAAGGAGTGGGCCCTGGCCAGTGCCTTCCTGGAAGGCCACATCACAGCCTCGAGCTTCATTCCAACACATGGGTTTAAGGCAACAACGTGCTGCCAAAGCCAGACTCCAACAGAGGTCTCTGGCGCTGAACGGAAACCCACGGGAATCGTTTCCAGGACACGGAAATCCTAAGATGGCCCAGCCAGCCGGCCTGGCAACACTTTATACTGTGATTGAGCAAAAAAGGCTTCATTTTTAACCGGATGGGCGTAAACGCTGGTGCGTAGATTAGTCGAATCGCGGGACTCCTAAATCTCCCACGTGTCTCTGAGCATGTACCACCACGGGACTGCATACTGTGCCCTGTCACGCCGGCCGTACGTCCTGTTTACAGGATGGCTCCCGTATGTAGAAGATACGATTCTGCTCCAGCTTCTTATTTGTAGGACAATCTATTTTCATTCCTATCATAAAGACCCCATAAGCTCCAGATTATGACGACCAGCCCCTTTTAACACACCTGAGCTGATTTCGTGGAAATATTCACAGAATTGAAATTTGGGGACTACGGGGTTTACCCTCCTCTGGGTCAGAATCCTCTGAAACCACTGAACGGATGAGGAGGGACGCTTTCTGCGGGGCCACATTCCTGCCCTGCAGGCCGCACACAGCTGTCTGTATTGCAACCACTGACACCGGCCGATGCCTCCTGCCCTGTCCCCAAGGCTGCCAAGTCCCTGTCCGCTGATGCACATTAAGGCAGGTAGCCGGGGAGGGCCAGGCACTCCCTGACTTGGAAAGTTACTGTTTCCTGTCATTTTAGCCCCTCCGAACTGCTGTCGTGTCTTCTACACATTCACTCACCCAGGAACCTTCCAACGTTGCTACCATCTATCTTCCTAAAATGGAATTCTTCCCTAAATATCATTTCATGAAATTCAAAAGACAGAGAGCGAATACTCAAGGATTCCTCAGGAAAAGAGCTCGGAAAGTTCAGATAAGACAAGCAAATTGAACACTGAGGTGTCTGCAAAGTCTTTTTATTCAAGGACAAATCTGATCACTTATAAAAAGAGTTCTCATCTCCATGACCCATTAAACCTATGAAAGCCTTAAACATTATTGTCCTGCGACCAAATGTCACATTACAGGAAAAGAAATTACATTTAGTTTTACTATTTGAGGCATCTGAATTACTATTCAAGGAGTACTTAATTTCTTATGAATAAAGTTTAAAAAGAAAAATGTATATACCCTGCTATTTAATGCTAGGACTACAGACTTTCATGACGTCGGTAAATCTGCCTTGAGCCCTGCAGCTACCTGCATCCTTCCACACGTGCTGGCCGGCTGAGGAGCTTCTGCAGCCCCTCCAGGAGGGAGCCTGGGAGCACCAGCTCCACACAGGTGACTCAGCCCAAGGTCCTGCGTGCACACAGGCTTGCAGACCAAGATCACAAGCCCGACTTCAAAACCTTGTGCCCTTTCGCGTGCATCACGGAACTAATCTGCAAAGACTTTGTCGTGCAGTGAATACGTGAGACCTAATTCTGTCGTCGTACATACTGCTGTATCATTTTTAAGCTCATGGAATGTTTATCGGTAGGATGAACAATGATGGCCAGCCCCCTTGTATTTCCAGGGTGAATATGTGCTGATGGGTTAATTCTATGCTGGGTTTTGGGTGCAACCTACTGTGTAACCAGAGGCCAATTCTGGCCTCCTGACCATCTACCAGGACGTCGGGAATTGGGGCTGATGCTGCCCTGTTGGCCCCACTACAGACCAGACAGCAGGCGAGGGCGGGCTGAGTGCATGCACAGTCAGGCCAGGGCCGCGGGCACCGGGGACATCCACACAGGCCAGGCAGCCTGCTGCTGCAGGACCGGCCACCCTCGGCACTGCCCCGCGGGAGGAGGCTGCTCAGCTTTACCCACCCTGGATGACACGCCAGGCCTCATTAACAGTCTCCTCGGGAATCCTGTCTCAAATATGTGAACAGGGCCTTGGGGCCAGGGACAGAGACGGAGGAGCTTCTTCTGAATTCCACCCTAGACTCGTGCTGGGCGTTGGAGATGATCATCTGTCACAATGTAACAGAGTTTACACTCAGTGAGTCCCTGCGCTCCAATGCTGCAGATGACTTAGGTCCCTGCCCTGCATTACTCCCTCACAGAAGCCATCTGTCACTCGGAGCCTGGCTCCTGAAACCCCGCACGGGGGGCGTCGTGAGGCTGTGCTCAAGCACACTCGTCTCCTCCTCTTGACACTTCCGGGTCCTCTCCTGTAACAGCTGTCCCCTGCACGTCTCCGGTGGCCTGCGGCGTGGTTCGGCATAAGAGGGAGTACCGCCCGGGGCTCTGCCCGCCACAGAAGAACCCCAGCGAGAAAGGACAGGAAGCCGGGGAGAAGCTGACTCTGTTAGCGGGGCCGTATTTGGCCAGGGCGCCCTGATCTCTGATCATGGGGATCACGCACAAAGGAAGAAATGGCGCGTCTGTGGATGTGAGCACCCCTTCTCGAGGCCATTTCCAAAATAAGAGGCGGGTCCTGAGCCGTGGCAAGGCCTCCTCCCATCCCCCCTCCTTTCTCCTGACTGCCAGACACCAGGTCCTCAAGTGTCCTCAGCCACACCCTGGGCTCCCCCCAGCTGTGGTCACGGGACGAGGGGCTCTCTCAGAACCTTCCTCCCCCACCGCTCACCTCAAAAGCCACGTCCTGTCCACTCTGGGGACTCCCGCACGGTTCCTGACCCTTCTTTCTCCCTGTGCCACTCCAGGCCAGTCCTGGCCCAAGACACCCACTCTCTGGCCAAGAGCTTGTGTCTGACACTCAGACCCCGTCGCACCTCGACGGACGATAGACGGGCCTTCCCACAGTCGCCCTCCTGCTTGTCACCTTCCTCCCCCAGTGACCCGCCTCCCCGCTGCTCCCAAGCACAGTCCCAACGCTCGGCCTGCTGCTCTGTTGGCCCCGCGGGTGGGTCCCCTGGCCCAGACACCAGCGAGGTCTCCCTCCGTGGCACCCAACCCCACTGCTGGGACTGCTGCGCCCACAATACCTCCAACGCAACTGCCACCTGTCCCAACCAAACGAAAACTCAGCATCAGCCTGGTCATTACTTGAGTGTCATTATCCATGATTTAAAATGCTTTGTGTGTGTGTGTGTGTGTGTGTGCACGTGTGCATGCGCGTGGCCTTGGTAAGGAGCCCTTTTAGGAGCTGCTCAGCTGCAGGCCCACTCCCAAGTGAGCCTCCTGTTGAGCCCTGCCTTCATGTCTGCACTCAGCCCGCCCCGCCCTGGAAACAGGACCTAACCTCCATCGCAGGCTGCCCGGCTTGCACAACAATCCACCAGGCCCCCCCCTGCCAATCTCTCCCATCTCACAAATGAAGAAGACTCCCACTTTTCTGGCCTAAAACTTGGTGGCATGTCCCTAAATGTCAATGGCAACTTGTATTCACTGGGGTTCACGGATGGCCCTGGTTACACAAGATCCTCCACCCTCAGTCTACACTCTGCCCCGTCCTACCACTAGCCCCGGATGCAAAGAGAAGTCTGCCCTCCAGTCTCCCCTCACCCCTGTACAGATCCTAGTGTCTACTAAACTAGGTAAGCTGCAGCCTGACCACGCACCACCATCCTAGATATATACCTGTGATACACAAGTGTGGATAGGCACGTGTGTCTGTGGGTCTATATGCACGAGCTCGTGTGTTTGTATGTATAAATACATGTGCACACATGCAGACATGCATGCTTGTGAATGAATGCACACGTATATAGATGTGTCCGGGTGTGCACATGTTCACTTGTATGCACACATATGTGAATATGTGTAAATATATGCAAGTGTGTACATGTGTCTGTATATGAACATACGTATGTATACATAAGAATACACAGAGGTATGTCCGTGCATATGTGTGGACGTGTGCATTTGTATATACCTATATATATATGGATATGCATGTGAGTATGACTCTATGTGCGTGAACATGTATCTGCACATTTACACGCATGTGCTTTGTGTCTGTGTATATTTCCCACCTTCTGGCTGGGATGCAAATAGTTTCTCAAAGTTGTGCCCTTTATCAACTGCCCTTAGGGAAGGATTAGATGAGCAAAGTTAGTAGTCAGAGAAAAACGTGTCATCCGTGAACAGGTAAAACCCAGAATCACAGCTCTCTGCGGCTAATGATCTGCAACAACAGTATTTAAACGCTCCCCTTTCCACGTGTTTTCTGCTAAATGACAGGCTTTGTTTTCCAACTGAACATCTTCAAAAGCTTACAGGTTTTATTTGCAAAACAAATGTTATGAAAGACCTAAATATAGGAAACTCTAAAGAGACAGTATGTTTTATCAAATAGATGAGACAGAGTCTTCATAAGGAGAAAAATAAAAACGAACTAGGTCACTTATAACTGCTTTTTTGTTTTGTTGTGTTGTTGTTTTTTAAGTTTGGGGAATGCTCAGGAAAACAAGTGAAAACCGAGGATGAGATGTCAACCAACCTGATCACTGTGGACACTCCCCAGAATTCCCAGGTGGACGCACGCCCCAAGATGCAGCAAGCCGACCTGGAAACGTCATCTCACGATTGCTCAGTGTGACATGACCGTGGTCTAAGGAGTGTCATGGAAAAACCACGAGGTGCTTGTGAAAGTATCATGGGACACGCCTGTGTCAGGGGAGTCAGGCAAAAGGGGAAAAAGCAGAAAAACATCTGCAGGAAAACAAAGCTAGAAACATGGCCGGGCAGCGCTCACAGGAGCACAAGTGAGGGCCACTAGAAAGCAGCAGCGGGTGCAATAACAAACAGGCCCTGCAGGAACAGCGCTCGGGTATCAAGAATCCACCACCTTGACTTGTTACCTTGAAGGAAATGAAATAGAGGTGCTTGCCTGAAGGTGGAGCAATATTTCAGTGTCTTCTCAGTGCAAAATAAAACAAAGACATCAGAGGGAAAGACGCAAGTCAGAGGCCACGTCCAGTAGCCCTTGCCCTGCAGGGTGCTGCTGCTGTTGCTGCCCAGGTGGTCACATGAGCTGCAGGGACAAACCACCTGCTAAGGGTCCCAGCCCAGCGTGGAGAACAGCAGGTCGCACCCCGCTGCAAGTCACATGTGCAGATTGCAGGAGGTCTGCACACACAGAGACTGAGCTCTTTTGGTTGTCTTCCACCAGGACCCCAACTACTCTCTCTGAGGAGCTCTCCTTGGGAAGAGCTGAAGCCTCTGCACAGGCTTGGGGACTTCTTGAGGCACAGGAGGGAACCCTGTCCTGCAGCTGGCTGGCGCTGCAGCCCCTGTGGAAGGAAGCCGGCCGTGCAGAGCCTCCAAAGAGTCACTCTGCAGAGCTGAGAACCAGGTCCAGGGCCGAGCACTGCCCCTCAGTGTCCTTCCACTGTCACTTTGTTATTAGGATGGACACACACACACACACACACACACACACACACAGAAGTTCCTAAAGGTCTCTCCTGTTGGAAGCACCTTAATGAGCTGTGAAAGATAGATCACATACGCAGGCGAGCACAGGCCATCAGAATCGTCCACTGTACAAAATGACAGGAAGTGGGAGGAGGAGGGAGGAAGAGGAGGGAGGAGAGGGAGAAGGAGGGAGGAGGAGGGGGAGG
>NW_026000327.1:1919396-1940800 GCF_001458135.2 Marmota marmota marmota
GGGGGGAGGACGAGAAGGGAGGGGGGATGGAGGAGGAGGGAGAGAGGAGGGGGAAGAGGAGGGAGGAGGAGGAGGGAGGAGGAAGAGGAGGAGGAGGACCAGGGAGAGAGGACGAGGAGGTGAGAGAAGGAGGAGGTGGAAGACAAGGAGGGAGGGGGAGGAGGAGGGGGAGGAGGAGGAGGACCAGAGGAACAGGAGGAGGGGCTGAAGAAGGGGGGAGAGGGAGAGAGGAGGAGGAGGAGAAAGAGGAGATGACAGGAAGGAGGAGGAGGGGGTGGAAAGAGGAAAAGTAAATGAAGACGAAAAAGAAAGTCAGGATGACAATAATCAGCTCTATACATACACACACTCACATATATCACAGTGTACATACATACACATGTGTGTGGGGGTGTGTATAAAGTGCACTGAAATACGTTTAGGTGCCTAATAATATCACGCCTTTAGGGTTTGTTTGATCGGTACCAGGGACTGAACCCAGGGGTGCTTAACACTGAGCCACATCCCCATCCCTTTTTTATTTAGGGCTTAGGGCCTTGCTGGGTTGCTTAGGGCCTCACTAAGTTGCTGAGGCTAGCTTTGAACTTGAGATCCTCCTGCCTCAGCCTCCCAAGCCGTTGGGATTACAGGTGTGTGCCACCGCGCCTGGCACCTTGATGATTCTTTTCCACCTTATATTCATAAAGTGTCTTCCAATGATCTCATAAAATTCTGAAACGAGACATCACGTTTCACAAATGAAGGAACTGTACTCTAGGGGACATGACTATGTCACGTCTCTGACTGAAGACAACACCAAGAGGCCAACTTCAGCTGCCAAAAGCCAGCCTTGCGTTTCCACTAAACCCCTGCACTCCCCAACTGCTCAGGCCGATCCCACCCAGCACTGCACAATGATAGCCCTTACTGCGCACAGAACGTCCCCCTCCTGGTGAGGGGCTACCGGACAAGGCCTAAGGAGCATTACCAGCCCTGTTAAACTTGGGTGGTGAAAGGCACTAACTCATTCACCAGATATCGAAAGCTCATAAAACAGAAAGGCTTTTGTACAAACAAGTATCCAACGCTTGAAATAAAACACGATCGATGCAGAGGCCTGTGCTTATTGCTCCTGAAGGAACGTCACCACTTTTCGATCCAAGTGAGCCTAGGGCTGACTACATACGTGGCCAGGTCCCCAGTCTGTGGGCTCCTGGGAGTGTTTCCAGGAACTGCTTCCTGCCTGAAGGAAGTGTTCCTCCTGGGGGAGTGTTTCCACGGGACACTGTGCCAGGATGCAGAGACGACCCAGGGTCTTGGTGGGTGCATCCTGTAGATGAGCTGGATGTGCATCGACATCATGCTTATGCAGACGCCCAGGGATGGACCAACAGGCTGTCCAGGACAGGAAGGAGAAAACACCGCTTCTCCCTCACCTAGCAAGTGCACATCCTGCGATGTCAACCTGAAGGAAGGAGCCCTGGGCTGGTCCCAGGACTACCTGGGACATCCCAGGCCAACAGGGAAGAGAGAAGAGGGAGGAGGGCATGCTCAGTGGCAGCCTGTGCAAAAAGGTAGGGAGGCACAAGACAGCGTGGGACGCCTGACAAGTGGGTACAGGTTACTGCAGCTGCCACCCAGAGGGCGCAGTGGAGGGGGACAGCGGCGGGCTCAGGAGGCCACGTCTGAAGCGGCTCCCCAGGGCCTTCCCTGCCCCTCTTCTTCCTCTGCTCCTCCTCCCCCACCTCCTCTCCTCTTCCTGCTCTTCTATATTAAAACAACTGCACAGCGTCATGATCGTCCCCGACAACCATCCCCGGGAAGACCAGCCCGGGAAGACCAAGGCCAAGACCCGTCGTTAAGGAACTCAAGGGAGAAGCCAGCCTGGTGGTGCACACCTGTCATCCCAGCGGCTCCGGAGGCACAAGTTCAAAGCCAGCCTCAGCAAAAGCAAGGCACTAAGCAACTCAGAGACCCTGTCTCTAAAGAAAATATTTAAAAAATGGCTGAGGATGTGACTCATTGGTTAAACACCCCTGAGTTCAATCCCTGTTTCCAAAAATAAAAAATAAAAAAATGAATTCATCAGTTGTTTTTTATCAAAACGCAATTACCATTTTCGGCTGGTGGAGATTCTGTGCAGCTGTAACATAAACATCTGGGCAGGGGGGGAGAGGCAGGGCCTGTGGTTACAGTTACGGCGCTGTGCTCTGCTTAGGACGGGGCTTAATGAGACTTGAGAGCAGGCAGGTTTTGTGCCCAGACAAGGGCGGCAAGAGTCAGAGCCCATCCCACACAGCAGCTGCCACCACGTGTGCAGGGTGGGCACGAGTGACATCTTACACGCTCTGATCTCAAGAGGCAGGGATGTCAATTCCTGTCAATTTGCACAGACAAACCAAGAGCCTGAGAGCGTCACCACACACTGCAGCACACGTGTCGAGCTGTCTGGAATCCTGCAGTAAGCACAGCAAGCTGACCCACGGAGCCGGCCTATGGACAGCAGATGGCCCCGATTCTCGACGATTCCAGCTACAGCGTGTGCACTCTATGGCAGTGCAAAGCCAAACGTGTTCAGCAGAGGCCCTGCCTGGGATTTTGAATCTGCATCTTTTCCCAGGCGAATGAGTGACAGGTGGTACCCTCCTCTGCCCCCAGGCGGCCACGCAGTCACTAAGGGAGACCCAGGCACTCCAGGTGGGCTGCGCTGCCACGCTGGGAGGTTCAGCAGGTGATCTGCTTTTAGTATTTTCACCTGGGACATCTTCAGTTTGTGACAGACTGCAACCCCGCCCCACGCAGAGGCAGGAAAGAACACTGGCGATGATCCTGAGATCAGCACAGCAGACACAAGTGCCCCGGTCACTGACAGCTAGGTTTCTCAGGACAGGACGTCACCTCTCTGCCGAATATCCAGAGTCTGGAACTACCTATGGATTTCTGAGTGATGCTGACTCTGACCTCCGCACTGCACAAAGGGCACAGGCTGGCACCATCGCCACCGCCGCGGGAAGTTGTAACGGGCACACCTTCGCAAATGAACTGAACGTGCTGATGTCCTCGTCCTTTTCAAATCTGGACTTGATCCTATCACGGCTACACAGGGTACGCTGGAGGGAAGAAAAAACGTATTCCTGCCAAGTGTAATTCCATTGCTTGTGCAACAGCCAAGATGTATGCTTTTCTCTTTTTGTCATCTGAGAAATACCTGTCCTGAAAATGAAAACCAAAATGACAAAGACAGAGCCACCTCCTTTTAAAATACAGCATTTTTTTTAATATCATTAAAAAATGTGAGTCAGAAGAACGGGAAGTAATGGGATGAACGTAGTAGATAATTATTCTTTCACTGCTGCTGGTGTAGAATATATTCCTGTTAAAACTAACACTGCTGTCCAAGCTGATTACAATTTAACATCTCTCCTGTTTCTTAGAAAAAACAGAACCACGATCACTTTTATCCAAGGCATGTGGAATCGTCTTTTTTATCTGTAAGTTGTAGAGTATGGATCATTCACAGGATTGTCTTCAAAAGGGATGACGGAGGGCTTTAAATATCCACTGTCCTTCCTCAAGCAGAGCGCTAACAAGAAAGGACAGACAAAGGGCAGGAAGATGCGCCAGGCCCCTTTGCAGGCCTTCCCAGGACTCGCTCCGCGGCTCAGTTTTTGAGATCTGCATTCCTAATCGGGTCTTTCTGGAACAACAGGCCCCTGTTAGTGAGCTCTCTGTTGCTGTAAAAAATACCTCTCCAAAATTGTGTCATTGGGAGCAACACAGTCCCCATTAGTCTAGAAAATAAAAATTAAAAAAAAAAAAAAAAAAATGTTGGTGGGCTGGGGGCTGGAGAGCAGCCTGTCTGATGGGCTCCCGGGGACTCGCGGAGGCACCTGGCAGATTTCTCTATCATATGCTATAGTTTGGCTTCCAAAAGGACGAGTTCCAATCATCTTGTAAACCAGCAAAAGCCAGAGCGAAACACTTCCGTGATGTATAGACGGTAACAAGATTAAAGGGATTGATTTATCCTTGGAGAAAAATCCCCAAAGCCGTCCGTAAACATTACAAATGGTGAAGGCGCAGGGACTGGTGTGGTTATAAAACTTCCCTACTCCCACGATAATTGCATAACTTTATCAATCTGAGCCCTGCGCTGGTGTGTACATGACATTGCTCTTGATTAATACGCCAACCGGGTGTCTCGGGGCCATCTGGCATTTTATGGATAGGCACAACTGAACTCAGCCAGGTGGTTTATACTCTTTGCAACACACACTCGGAGAGCAGTGGCTGCTGGGTAGTACAAGAAAAGCATCCTCCTGTCCCGCGCCCACCACTAGGTTCTGTTTTCCTTCTCGGTCCCTCTCCCTCTACCACACCAGTGATGCACGGCTCAGAAATGGGTACTCTGGGTAAGGGAAACGTGTGGAAGGTCTAACAGACCTGGGAAGGCTCCCGCACAGCTGAGCAGTCTTTCTGGAAAGTCTATCAATCAATCACCCAGGAGGCAGTGATGGCTGCATTTGTAGCTCATGTTATTTTATTTATTTTTTGGTGTTCTCTGACGTTCACTCACTCACACCACGAGCCACGATTTTCCAGGACTTCTTAAAATCTCCAAGTAGGTCACCCTGGGCTGACCCCATCATCTCGCTGCTCCTATGGGGCCCTGGCTGCTTCCGTTCACAGGCATCTCACGGGATGCACCTGCACGTGCTCTCGGCCTCCTCCACAGGCACTAAGGCGCACTGATGAGCAGAGGGGAGGGTGAGCCCTTCCGGCTCCTTCCAGCAGGCACAGCAGGGGCTGATCCTCTCCAGCCAGGAGGGATGGAGCGTCTTGCTCACAGGGAACAGCGCTTACCCGTTCGGGTGTTAGCCCAGACACTGACTAGACATGAGCACCCTGGGATGTGGATCAGAGGGTCCGGTCGAGAGGCTTCCGATTTTGTGGACGGTCATGAATTCAACCAAGGCTCTAGTATATGCAGGGTGTGTTCATTCCTTTGCTAAGTGAAGAAAATGCAATCTAAGTCTGCCCTGCTTTCTGCTCTCAGCCTAGTAACAGGATAGACGTGCCAACAAATCATCCAGCACCACGTGCTCCGGATCACACCCGAGGAACGGAGCCGTGAGAAGACAGAAGACAGGCTACGGCAGGACCTGCAAGGATCGGGGACACCTGAAGGGCATCCACGTCTGTTTCAGGCGTCCCATTTCCTCAGTGTCCAGGGAAATGTGTGGACCTTCCTTCTTTAAAGAAAGTAACTATGAGAGCATAGGAGTCCTTTAGCAAATAACCAGCTTCCCTGTGTTTGAGAAGCCGCTTCATGGCCATAAGAGTCCCCCATCATCCCTAGGGTGCCGCAGTTCTGAGAACCAGAGAGTCTCGGCGCAGTCTGCAAAGGCTCTCGGAGACTTCCTAGTACCCCCTCCACCCGCCAGAGCCAACCTCTGAGGTTCTGCCACGACAGCTCTGAGCCAGACCTGCAAACACCCCAGGCCCCTGCAAGGCTCGGAACTGGACTTTCCAGTGATGACGCTGACCCTGGGTTCCACCAGCAGGCAAGGCCACTTATTGGCGCTGGGTGGCATGAACTTTTGCTGTGCTGCGTTTATTCTGGTGGATCTGAACGCACGTCTCTGTTTCTTGAGACCTTCGTTTCTGACTGGCTCATGCTGAACAACACCCCTGAGGTTCGTCGGCTTTGCTACTGTAACAGACACCTGAGATGATCGATTTGCAAGCAGAAAACATTCATTGTGGGATCACAGTTTCAGGGGTTCCAATCCACGGCTGGTTGCCTCAGTGTATTCATGCCTGCAGTGAGGGAACTGAACTCAGGGGTACTCAACCGCTGAGGCCCACCCCCAGCCCTATTTTGTATTTGTTTAGAGACAGGGTCTCCCGGAGTTGCTTAGCGTCTCACCATTGCTGAGGCTGGCTTTGAACTCCTGATCCTCCTGCCTCAGCCTCCCGAGCCTCTGGGATGACAGGCATGTACCACCAGGCCAGCCTGGGGGATATTTAAGGTCCAGAGTATATCAATAACCAATGGTGAAAAGAAATCCTTCCTACCGTCTTAGAAATACGCTTACACCCACGGACGTCTCGTGAAGCCTTGTAAATCAACACGCCTGGGTGAAACCCCCCGAGTTCTTCTGGTACATGCCTATTCTGGGCCAGGCTGCCCTAGATCCCAAAATCAAAACTGACACCCACCGCGGGGCTGGGGATGCAGCTCAGAGGCAGAGCACAAAACCCCGAGTCTAATCCCCAGCAAAGCAAAAAGACAAAGGAAAACTTGACATCCCTGGGAGAGTCTAGCAAGCACGGCCTCCGCACCTGCCAGAGGAACCGAAGGGCACAGCTCTTCGGAATTTGGGGTCAGAAGTTTTGCTGAATGTCATCAGCAGGCAGGTCGCAACGTCTCGTCCACCGAGCTCCCTGATGGCACGCGGCATGTTCCGGAAAGCAGCGCAGAGACGGCGGTGAGGCTGTGACCTGCTTTCTGAGTCCAACAACTGACAGGTTTCACGAGAAGGTCGAGGAGGTCGTCAGCACCACTGTTGAGACGACCTCCTCCTGAGTGGGCCAGGCAGGTGCGGGACCTCTGCGTTGCCACACTCAGTTGGGTGACGTGGGAACCCAGCGTGATCTATTTGGAGGGGTTTTCATTACCGTAGAAAAACGGAGCAGTTCTGCTCTCTCAAGCGTCTCTAAGAGACACCCAGCATGGCCGAGTGGCGTTCACAGGAGTCCAGGCCGAGACCCGGAAAGCCCGGGTCAGACACTATGCCGGTGCCTTTTCGCAGGGGAAAGAGCCGCTCTCTATCAGCAAGGGGACTAGGCAATTTATCATCTAGACCGTGACACCAAAGAACAGGGGGGTGCCCTCGTTAAACGGGATACTGAGCAATAGAAGGATGTCCACTGGAACTGCCAGAGCCAACAGATGGCCCCCCGAGTCTAAACGGTGGCAGGGGAGAGCAGGTGCGGGCCCTCCTTCTAACTGGGTTTGACCTTCACCGCTGGCGTTCATCAACTCCACTGACAGTCACTTCAACACCCAAAACATCACCTCTAAAACTGGGATGATGTTAATCGCTGCTTCACAGTGTTCCAGACATATTCCACGGGGGGTCTCGGGGACGAGCCCGGTAAATATTCACCATTCCACCACCTCTCAGCACGACTGTGGCTCCTCCTCCATCTCTTCTCCCTCCTTCCACTCTCATAATCACTACCACTATGATCACAACCAGCATAATAACCCCCACTTACTACAGTCTAAATGTCCCCCCCCCCCAAAATACACTATGTTGAAATGTTCGCCCCAAAGTGATGGTATTAGGAGGTGTGGCCTTTGGAGCTGATTGGGTCATGAGAACGGCATCTCACAAATGGGGTGTCCTTATAAAAAGACCCAGAGAGCCCCCTGCCCTTCCACCATGTGAGGGACCCAGGAGAAGGTGCTCCCTATGAGCCCGGAAGCAGTCTCAGCAGACCCCGAGTCGGCCCCTCCTGCACCTTGAACGCCCAGTACTCCAGCTTCCAGTCCTATGAGAAGTTTCTGCTGTTATAAGGTACCAGTTAGCAGCGTTTCTAATAGCAGCCCAGATGCACGAAGACACTTTCTGTGCAGGATACGTAGCCCTTTTAATAGACAAGCTGAATTGTAAGAAAACCCTTTGAACTAACCTTTACCTTCTCAAATAAAATAAACCCCACAGGAAGAGTGTTAAAATAAGACACCAGGTGAACACAGACACCCCCCAGACACAGCCATGGTCAACTCTGGCGATCCCTGTCATGTCTGCCGCTGGACCAGAGTCCAGCTAGATGAAAGGGGTGACAGATCTGAGGCTATTCCTACCCACTCCCCCTCCTCTCCACACCCCTTCCTTCACAGGTATCACGTGCAAAGCCTCCAGGTGCAAAGCAACCGCATGCAACACCGGCCCACTCCAGGCAACCCTGGCAAGGGCAGGGGGTCGGGCCCTACCTACCAGGGAAACACCAGGAAAAGTAAACCCTGAGGAAGCCGGTCTCGCACTCAGACACCTGGATGTCGAGCAGAACTAGAATGTCCCGTGGCCGATCCATCGCAGACTGCATCACCTCATCATTTCCCACGAGTTCACTTACTTGGAAACTCCTGTTGAGCTATGAGACCTGCTGGCTTGTCTGTCTTTCCGTCAGAAGGCCGATAACATAGGCTTTGGAACAGTGATTACAGACCATGCTCCACTCACGTCAGCTTGGTTGTGCAAACCGACTCTGTGATGCCACATCAGCTCAGAGATTCGGATATTTTAGTATGGCCAGATCTGAAAATTTCACGAAAAAATGCATTAGAATTCTAAAACGTATTCAGTCCCAAGGAACTCGAGTCCTTCGGGGCCTCTCTTTTATGTACAGAAAGAAAAGGGGTCTCAGTTACTGCCTTTCCACCTTAGCCATTTCACTTTGTCCTCGTTGTAGTAACTCATATTCGTCAATGTTTAATATTCTGAAAATAATCAAAGAGCTTCATGCTAAGTAGTCAACATGAAATATAAGTCTGATCCACTACTCGGGTCGTAACAGTCATCTTGTCACCGTTTCGATAATAATGATGATTCAAACAGACCTGGGGCTGGGCTCAGTGGTGGAGCACTTGCCTGGCGTGTGTGAGGCACTGGGTTCGATTCTCAGCACCACATACAAATAAATGAATAAAATAAAGGTCCATCAACAACTAAATTTTTTTGGGTTTTTTTTTTTGTGGTGCTGGGGATTGAACCCAGGGCCTTGTGCATGCAAAGCAAGCACTCTACCAACTGAGCTAGATCCCCAGCAAAAAATACATTTAAATAAAAGACAAATAGTATCTCAAGCTTCTCATACCTGTTAACTTGTTTAGTCTTATGGACTTTCTGTAATTTGGCTGGAATCATTGCCCACAACGTATAGATTACGAAACTGAGGCACAGAGAGGGTTGGAAGTCTCACAAGGCACACAGCCATAGGCAGGAGGGCCTGAATTAAACCCGCAGTCTGCACGAACTAGGGAGAACAAATGCTCATCCACCTCAAGCCAGGCCAATGAAACTTGTGGTCCGAGTGTGTGCCCACGTGTAAAAGTATCAAAACGAATGCTAATGGGGTATTTTAAACTGAACTAAACTTACACACACACGTATATACACACGGACAGTGAGCTGATTTAAATCACTGTACCTGAATTCTGAAATCTACGCGTGTTCGTTCGGCTTTCGGCAAAGCACTGCCCTTGAAGGTTCAAGCCACACTCGGGCTGTCAGTAATCCTATCCCAACCTGTCCTGTCTCACATGGCCTCTTGCAGCTGAAGGGTTCTGGGTGCCATGTCCTCAATCAGCAGGTGGCACGGATAAGCTGGTCCGGCACTCAGACCACCTGGACGCAGAGCAGAACTAGAATCTCCCAGTGGCGCATCCATCCTTCCGTCAGAACTTAGACAGTGACCCATAAGTACTCATTGAGCACCTACTGCATGCCAGCCTCTAGGCAAAATCCTTGGGATGTGAAAAGCTCATTGACCTACCACGTTCACCCTCATCTAGACAGAAAGATCCCAAGGACGTGAGGTGGTCGCACTCACCTCTCTGTATGATATTCCACAAAATACCTTTAAACCCACGAGACATTCCCAAGGAGCCTCCCCTTTTCCTGGGACTGTGATACGGTCCCAATTAATGTGCCTGGGCAGCTCTTCCCCGCCGTCCACACTGGAATTCCGCGGGCCACTATTCAGCGCACCAGTCACATGGTTTCTACCTGGGACCTGACCCCAGGGACTGGCTGGGTGGGGTCTCTCCTGGCCCTGGTCCACCTTCCACAGGGGACTCACACACCCCGACTGAGGGGCTGGTCATCATCTATCCCCCTCCCTGGACTACGGCCCCCAGGGTCATTCATCACTGTGACCACTCAGCTCTGTGGATACCCAGAGGTAAGAAAAAGCAGCGCGCAGAGCGCTGTCGGCCAGTTCTCCGAAAAACACCTTCCAACACCCGCCTCCTCGGATCAGGGAGCCGATACTGAAGCTCTTGGCCCGAAAACCACCTGCCTAAAAGTTCTGACAGGGTGTTTGAAAATACATCGCTTTATAGCAGCCATGTCATTCCGACAATTAATATCGCCAGCACAAGGGCTCCTGGAATGTTATAATTTATTGAGACACCAATTCCAACAGTGCCGGTTGTTAGCAGGAGGTAAGAAATCATTTGGGAGGTGAAAAACATCGTAAATACTCAAACAAGAATCTCTCATATAATCGCTGGCTCCTTTTGGTTCACAATTATCTCCTAAAATGATACCCATAAATCTGGGTTATGATAAGATGCCTAGAAGCAAAAGACACTGCATGTAATTAATGGCATGAGATCGCTGACCATCTAATCACTTCAGTTACTGGTGTTTCTCTGGTTAGATCATATCTTATATTGGCAACATCGGATGGAAGGCTTCGGGGCAAAGTCTGGGGAAGAGACTTCCACAATTTGAAAATCACAAAATATGCTTCCCCGTGTGCGTGGAGATACGTCATCTGTGTCGTTTTCGGGGGTAGTCAAACGTTCTGTGACCTTTAAGGTTTCTCTGATGAACCCACGTCTTTGAAAATTGAGGAAAATATTTCACTTCTTAAAACTAAACTTAAACTCCAACAGGAACAGAAAGAACTTACACTTGTTTTCACAAAGTAAATGCCCCCCCCTTGAGTGTGTGTGTGTCTGTGTGTGTGTGTGTACACGTGTAAAAACACAGCTGTAGCACCTATGTTCCTTTCATGAATTCTTTTTCCTAAGGATTCATTTATATTTTATTTTTTGTTTGTTCTTTTTGGATATTCAGGACAGTGCAGTGTCTTCTGACATATTGCACACAGAGGCACCCACGCTCTTGACCTGCAGATTCCCGCTGCAGGAGCTCTGACTTGGGAGCCCAGTAACAGGCACTCAGGCTAATCACTGTACAACACTGATGCCAGTTAATGAGCATTCATGACTTTTATTCTCTTTTCTAACCTGATTTTCTTCAATTAAAGTTTCCAAAATGCGCTGATGAGAATGACTGATATCTGGTCATCCAGTGAACATGGTAAACAGAAACGAAAAGTAAAAACACTAAACAAGTAGCTATCCTCCATGACCACCGGATTTTCATCACAGCAGAACCAAACGCATCTCTCTTTGAAATCAGTAGGTATCTGATTTCAAGAGTCAAGATAACGGAAGGACTGAGCGGCAAGAGGGAGAAGGCGGCCAGCCCTGGTGCAGGTTGGTTTGTCTGCTGCCCACCTCCTCATCTCATCCTGAGACTCTGATGGTGACCCACCTAAGGCAAAGCAGCCCTCAGATGGAGTGGGCACAAAACTGCTCTGTCACCCTTCTGTGGAGACGATCTGGTGGGTGGTAATATGCTGGGGCCGCAGCTTTCTGGAAGGTCTAGGCCCACCTGACCCCGAGACCCTCTTCCAAGCCTGGGGATCAGCTCCCGGGTCAGTGACTTGCCACGGCTGGCTCATGGGCCGGCAGGGGGCAGACTGGAGACAGCCCCCCCGACACCAGGCGAGGAACATCTTGAGGCCAGACACAGGTCAGACGCATCTGGGGTCGATTCTGGTGGGATCACGCACGTCATCTTGGAGGACACACTACCACTCTTTGCAAAGCCACTCATTAACTAAGGGCAAACATTCCTGAGACTCTGCAGCCCTTAATTGCTCGTATCATCATAATTGAGTTGCTTGGGGAGAAAAAAAAAAAAAAAAAAAATCAAGGAGCAAATTTTTCTCGATTCTTTGAGAACAATCACTGGATAACGTGAGGGAAGGCACGGACCACGATGACAATGATAACAGTTTCTCCACAGAGCACATAGAGGGAGCAGCTTGTGTTTGCTGCCTGCTAGTGCCACGGTTCAGAGGACAGCTCAACAGGATGCATCAGGTAAGGGCACACACTGTGTCTCCTTGTTATATATCTCACTGTGAATGTGCAAACCTTCCCCAAACTTCCAAAAACTCTGAGATCTGAAACACGCTGGTTCAAGCGTCCCTGAAACACCTGTGGTAAGGGACGTCACCCGTACTCCCAGGAGACAACAGGAGCAAGGAAGCCTCGTCTCGCTTTCCCACTCAGACACTTGAGGTGAGGGGAGGGACACAGCGGAAACACTCGAGAGTTCCTCTTCCTCCCCATCTTTCCTCACTCGGCAGGTGCAGGGGGTTGGATCAAGAGGTGACTGAAGCCCACCCGGCTCCCTCTGCGCGGCACCCTCGCTGTCTGGTGAGAGCCACGTGCATATACATCCCTGTGTGGCCTGCACAGCCCACTGCTCCTCGGCTGACCCCACGTCCCAGCTCAATGCTCTGAAACTTGCCCTTAAAACCAGCGTCACACCCTGTCAACAGCAATGGCAAAGTGCCAATCATTTAGGATTCTAACTGTTCTTCACTTAGAGGTTAAACGGCCACTCAAGTGTCTCTGAGAAGTGGAGGGAGGCAGACGGGGGGGTAAGGAGATGACCGCACCTCTCCCCCAGCCAAGGCTCCCTGCCGGCACACTGCCCCTCCAGACCTCCACACCAGCAGGGTGGGTGCCCAACAGGAAAGGGGTCCTGAAAGGAAGGCCCCTGGGACCACGAGAACACTCCTCGTCTCTCGGTGGCTCCCTGAGCCATCCTTAAAATCAAGTAGCAGTGCAGGATTCCCCTCACGCACCAGCATCTGTAAGGAGGTGTCCTGTGGGGTGTCCCCAGAAGCTCACGTGTGAGACAATGCAAGAAGGTTCCCAGGAGAGATGACGGGGTTGTGGGAAACCTGCCCTTCAGCGACGTCATCCCCAGTGGGAATAACGAGTGGAACTGAAGGGGTGGGGTGTCGCTGCAGGAGGTGGGCCCTGGGGACGCGGCTTTGGGGTCTGTATTTGCACCTGGCAAGCGGAGACCTCTCTCTCTGCTTCCTGACCATCGTGTGAGCTGCTTCCCTCGGTCACAGTCCTCCGCCATGATGGCCTCACCTGGAGTCCCCAGGAACGGAGCCTGTGGATTGAGACCTCTGAAACCCTGAGCCCCCCCCCCAAATAAACTTTTCCTCCTCAGATTGTTCTGGTCAGATCTTTTAGACACAGCAGTGAAAAAGCTTGCCAAAAACAGCTGGTGAGAAGCGGCACACAGGAAACGTCACGCGGTGCTAAATCAACACACACATAAAGGCGACGATCTATTTCTTTCAACAACATAAAATCTGAAGCGAATAAAAGTACATTACAGAGAGGTTGGATACTGCACATAAGACAGCACAACAACTGGCCATTCTAGTACAGAATGAAAAACAGGAGACAGGGGCCAAAGGCGAGGGGAAGCGTGCCATCTAAGGAGACGGCCCAGGACGACAGCGATCAAGTCAACAGCCGATGAAAACACACCTCGGGTGGCTGTTGGGTAAAACCGGGCCACTGAACGCAGGTGCTCATCCACCATGTTAGAAGGTACTGTTCTCTCAACAGTGAAGAAACATGCTGTTTTACCTTCTTTTCTAACACTAGCAACAAGAACGTTTGCCTGTGTTCGCAGGACGGTGGGACGAAGCGTGGTTCCCTTTCTACAGTTACCTTGTGAGCATTTTCATCCCTTACAGAATCTGACTTTTTTCTAGGATAAAACTATGAAAATGTGGTCACTGTGGTGACAAGCAAATTTTCTGATTTCTGAAGTATATAGATGTGAATACTAAACTTCGAGAAAAGAGCTTTTTGGAGAATGGTGAACTACAGTACCCTTGGGTTTTAGAGTTGCTAAGTAGGAAGTGAGTTTTCTCTTAATAGGGCACACTTCCAAAGCGTGCTAAGAACGTGATCACCCATCCTCAAGGTGAGGACAGAGAAAGAAGCAGTGGCATAAAAGGTTGGTGCTTGAACTAATCACCTCGGGGGCTCTGCCTGCCTCCCATCTGGGAATCTGGAAGTGCAGAGGCAATATGAGGCAGGAATACTGGAGACAGGTGCCTCGCGTAAGAAATGCAGCCTCAGTGACTTTGACCTTGCCCTCTTCCATTCCCAGACAGCACATTCTGGGTTTTCGTCATTTTAAATTGTATCATTATTCAAACTGTATTTTAAATCCATACAATTCAAAAACTACTGTCCCCTAGCACAATCCTACTCTAAGAGCTGACCGGGAGCTTTCTGAGAATTCAAGGCATGATGAGAGGTCTGGGAGGTACCGCCATCTTTTACACGTCAGCCTGGGACCCGCTGGAATCCACTGGGACTTCCATTTCAGAAGTCTGGCCCTCTTTAGATATTTTTTTTCTGTAGTTTCCCAACAGGCAATGCGTCCACATAGTGTAGGCATGTTGAGGCTGGAAATTAAGGTGAAGATGTACGGAGTGCTGCTGGAAGTTTCTGCAAACAATACATTTACTTCTAGTTTAAAACAAAAATCCTGAGATACCTGAGTGCACGTCCATTAAATACTATGTTCTTTTTCAAAATCCCTGCAGACGCGATGTTTTCAGGAAAGAGATGATGGAGAGAAGTTTGGGATTCCCTCCTCCTCCAAGACACACTTTTTGGTAGAGGAGAATCATCATTCTTGGCCCTGCTGTCCAACATGTTTACTTAATATCGACTTCTTTGGCCCTATTTGTGAGACGGGATCCTCAGGAAGAGTCTAAGGTCCACGGCTTCCTGCAGGGAGATGTACACAGAGGAACGAGCATCGCCTTCCGCTCACAGACTGGGTGAATGCGTCTGGCACCTCTTCTCACGTCCAACACGGCCCACAAAAATCCCACAAGCCAAAAAACGCAAATGACAATTCCGTCCTGGGCAGCACGTGTGCCAGGGACCACGGGCTGTGCGTCTGAACATGACTCATGTGCACTCACCTCCCACGCACCACACGTCCCCGCCGTGTTCCTGTGT
Organism: Marmota marmota marmota; assembly: GCF_001458135.2. NCBI lineage: Eukaryota > Metazoa > Chordata > Mammalia > Rodentia > Sciuridae > Marmota > Marmota marmota. The sequence continues at coordinate 1,934,329 of NW_026000327.1, forward strand.
GTCTGGATTAGAGCGCCCTGCGGGGCGGGTGCAATGCAGCCTTGCTATCAAGAGGGCCAGGGCACATCGGCCTGGTTTTCGGGGAGGACAGCTGTGAGTCTGCTTTCACTGAACTCAGTGGGTCAAGTCCGTGGTGCAGGTGTGGATTCGGAAGGCTGGACCTCTCCCTGGGCAGCCTCGCCCATCCTGTGCTGGACCTGGCAATGCCACTGTTCAAATCCACCCCCTTCTGCTCGGCCACGTGCACCCACCACGGGCTCCAATCACCACTGCGTCACGATGTGCTGTCACACCGATGGTCCTAAGGACGGGCGTGTGATAATACCAGCAGAGTACTGTGCTTTACCTGAGTGGCCCCAAAGGCCCAGGTGCTGCAGACCAGGTACACAGCCCTGGGTGTACCAAGGGGGGGAGCCTTGGAGAGGCAGGCCTGGGTGGAGTCGCCCAGCCCTGTGGGGTGGCCCCGAGGAGATGCTGGAACTGCAGCCCCTGCTCGTTCCCCCCTGCGTCCCACCACCTGAGTGAGCAGCTTGCTCTACCAGGCCCGCCCCGCCATGATGTAGTGCCCCCCCGCCAAGGGCCCAAAAGCAGGGGGTCTCACTCAGTGGAACCCGCATACTGTTCCTGCTCCTGCGAGTCAGGCTCTGAATCCTGCAGTCGGCAGATTCCTGCCTGTAGGACACATTACTCGTGTGCTGCTGCTGACTTAAGATGGTGACACACACACACAAGAAGTACAGGACACAGTCCCTGCTGCAGATGGACCCCGAACCAAGACCTGGCCAGCACCCCCGCAACCTAAACAACGGCACAGCACCAAAGGCCAGGGTGTGGCAGAGACAGACAAGGTGGCTGAAGGCCTTCCCCAGGCACCGTCTGACCTAGGCCCTGAGGAAGAAGCAGGGCTTAAAGGAGAGAAAAACGTGACCGACCACCTAGTAGGTGAAGAACGAGACACAGACCGGGGCTCGTAGGTTCCCCGCCTCCAGGTACCTCTAGGGCTGGCCTGGTCCTTCTCCTGTACTGGACGCTCCACGAAGGTTATTTAGCGAGTGAGCAGAAAGGCATGAAGACATGATTTATTTCCACTTGGGACCTTGGTCAATAACGAGATCGCCTTTTATAGCACTGTGCCTAGTGGAAATTACGTCCACTTCACAAAAACCTGCTTTATGACACAGCTTCCAGGAAGGGGTCATCAGAAAGAGTGGTGACATCGTTCATCAGTGGGCAAGGCTGGCTTTCATTAACTGGCAGGCCTGCTTTTATTGTTTTCTCCAAGACCTAGACAAATTCTCTAAAACCTACAAATTCACACATCACGTTTATGAAGAACGCTTACCACTTTTCAGTAAAATTATAAATATGCAAACGAACACCAATCATAAATGCAGAGAAAGAACTGAGGCGGTGTGAGATGCGTGGTAGCCAACCACACAGTGCTGCACACAGAAAGAGCGCCCTGCTTCACTCTGGGAGACCACCAGGAAAGCAGGCTGGGTGCAGGCTCTGGGCCCGGGACAGCTGAGCCTAGCAGGCCCGCCCGTGCGTCTGCAGACCTCTCAGCACTGTTAAAAGTTACCTGAGAAAACGCGTAAAGGGCTGGCGTGCGGAACACAGGCAGTAAATACAGCAAGTATTAATAGTGTGATTCCAATCAAGAGGGATGGATATTTGGGAAAGCAGTCATTTTGCAAAAACAAAATACAGTCGCTTAGCACCCAGGACAAAGGACGTGGACCTCTAGGAAACCCGAGGATACCAAAATGAGTGGAAGCGCAAGTCCCTTATGTAAAACGGCAAACGATTCCACGTGCAAAACCTCCTACAAACTTCAAACCAGCACGGGACTGATGTTATTAACACGACGTAAATACTAGGCAAACAGCTGTTCTACTGCGTTGTTCAGGAAACTGAGACGGGAGAGAAAAGCGTGTACGTGTTACATGCAACTCACTTTTTTAAAGGACATTTTCTGTCTGTGGTTGGCTGAGTCTCTGGACGTGGAACCTGCAGCTAACCAAGGTCAACCCGCGATCACTCAGCCAGGTGCTGGTCTTTGGCAACTGAGGACGTCCTGAAACCAATCTCCCAGGGATATCAAGGAACCTCTGTCCACCCAAATCCTTACTTTCTGTCTTTGAAGTGAGGTAGTTGACTCACTGAAGGATTTTTTTTTTTTTTTTTGAGTTGTTGATGCGCCTTTATTTTGTTTATTTGTTTATATGCGGTGCTGAGACTCAAACCCAGAGACTCACACGTGCTAGGCAAGCGCTCTACCCCGGAGCCACAACCCCAGCCCAGGATGTGTCTTTGGATTATGAGCTCAGCTCAGGATTAGATCCTGTAACCAAATTAGCGTATTTTAGCAAATTTAATAAAAGCATAAGGCACTAAAGCAGCCCTTCTTTTTATCATCTCGCGATGTTACTTGACACTGGTATTATTGTTCCAATGATCTTCTCCACAGTGAAAAAACTACTTGAAGGCCATCAGGGACTACCTGTGTGGGCAAAGGGTGGACGAGAGCCACCATGTCAAGAGAGCAGCTCTTCCGCAACACCGTACACAGCGATGGACACAGATTCTCTCTCACGGGGATTTTAAAAAGCATTTTAGGGCTCTGTTACGCCTTTTGAACTTCACCCCCACCACCTGGCTACCAGGGACGTGAACCCTCTGTCTACACAGCATATTGTTTGAAGCACGTGTGCCGCCAAAGCTCATATAACACAATGCAAGACAGTTTAGAGATGAAACAATTGGGTCTTGACAACTTTAAAGGAATCAGGGCAGTAATCCCTCCTAGGGATTAACCAGGGGGTGACTGTAGGCAGGTGGGCTGTGCCTCTGGGGTTTACAGCCTCCCCCCTTCTCTCTCCTCTAATCTTAGGGTCTCCCTTCTACAGATTCACACACGGATTTACTTGTTGATTGGTACATGACATACGTGGAAGTGGATGTGATACCCACACATGCACATGGCATAATTGTGTCTGTTTGTCCCCAGGTTCTTCCTGTTCCCACCCCCTCCTCTCTCCCCCTTCATCCTTACTCCACCCTACTATTGTCCCAGCTATTTTCTTGGGAACTCCTTGTCTTTAACTCCCTTTTCCTCTCAATCTTCTGCATAAGTGAAAAAACATCAGCCTCGTGACTCTCTGAGTCGGGCTTATTTCACTTGGCACGATGCTGTCTGGTTCCTTTCATTTACCAGCAAATGTCGTGATTTCGTTCTTCTTCAGGGCTGAGTAAAGCTCCCTTGTGTATGTGCACCACGTTTCCTTTATCCATCGTCTGCTGATGGACACCTAGGCTGGTCTCTCAACTTAGCTGCTGTGAATTGTGCTGTTACGAATATTCACTAACTATGCTGATTTCAATTCCTTTTGGGGGGTTGGGTGGGTACCGGGGATTGAACCCGGGAACACTGGACCACTGAGCCTCATCCCCAGCCCAATTTTGTATTTTATTTAGAGACACAGACTGAGTTGCTTAGGGCCTCGCTTTGGCTGAGGCTGGCTTTGATCACGTGATCCTCGTGCCTCAGCCTCCCAAGCTGCTGGGATGACAGGTGGGTGCCACTGCGCCAGCTGATTTCAACTGTTTTGGTTAAATAAAGAGGAAATTTAACACAACAACAGAAAAGCCCGAGGTAGGGGGACATCTTTGTCGTGTCTGGTCTTCAGATGCAGGTGGTGCACGTGTGTTGACAGGTTCAGAAGCACATATGTTCCAAGACCCTCAGTGCATACCTGAAATCACAGACAGGACTGACCCCAATACATGCTGTGCCTCTTCCTATATGTCCTGCAGCATGGCCACGCAGGGTCAGGGCTGACCGGTCACTCCCCGTTTTGTCCCCCAACCTCTCCTTTGCATCACTGATCTGGCGTTCCCAGGGCCATTATCAAGCAAAATAGGTGTCACTTGAATACAAACAGTGCCACACGACGACCACAACTGAACAGATAACCAACTAAGTAACTGAAGGGTAGGTGATGTATACTGTGTGGATCCACTGCACAGAGGGGTCACTCACCTACTGAGCAGCACGGAGCAGACACATGAGATCATCGTCACGCTACTCGGCGCAACAAGCAATTTAAATCTTACAAAGAATTGAACCTTGGAACTTTCCATTTAATATTTTCAGACTGTTTCTGAGTGAGCATCAAGAAGTGTGGAAAGTGAAACTGTGCCGTACAGGATGAGGTTCCGGGAGAGGGATCCCAGGGAGCCATCAGTCTCGAGCACTTCATTGATGGGCTGGGAGCAGTGACAGATGCCTCCCAGAGCTCAGAGTTTCCCACCGTCTAGCTCAGGGTGCCACCGCACGCAGGGCACCTATGTGAGGCTCTGCAACAGCACCAGTCTGGGCTGCTCTAATTACACGAGCCGGCGCCCAGCTGCACTCTGCATCCTTGATGATAAAGGCTGAACTCCTGTCAGCTCTGGGTGCCCCGTGCCAGCACAGACCTGCTACACCACAGACGCTTAATAATTCTAGGATAAATGACTAAATGCACCAGATCAAAACAAAATTACTAAGGAAAACAGAGAAGCAAGAATAAGCAAATAAATTAACTTAAGAAATGGTTTTAAAGGGCGATTAGTATATTCTCAGACCACAGTGCTAATTTACAAAAATTCAACCTTCAAAAGAAACCCATATTGATTCCAGGCTGGGCGCCAAGCGCCATGCGCGGTACAGAAACGACAAAGACGAATGGGATTGATATTCTTCCTTACGTGAGGGAGCTGAACTTTTTAACTAACTACGTGGAAACACGATTGAGGATAGAACAGAGAGCGAAACAAACATGTTTAACGTTTTAAGAGTCACAGGGCACATAGGTGGCTCCAGTGAGACTTACAGTCGGTGGGGGTCACACTCTGGCAGGAACCGGTACCCTTATCCCTCCTGGAGGTGCAGGATGCCCAGCTTGGGGTGTCCATCCAAGCCGTGCAGTGCAGAGGTGTTCACCTGCATTCTAGACAATCTGCTGAACCAATCAGGGACAGGCCTTCTGCCAACACCATCCCAGGGTCTGATTCTGCAAAAGAAAGAAAGGAAGAAAAAGAATTAGGCTATCCTCAGTCTTTCCGTGCCACCAGACCACTTTAAACTAGACCACTGTCTTAGTCCACTCAGGTTGCGTGAGGGAGGACCTAGACTCTGTGGTTTAACAACGACAGACGTGACTTCCCGAAGTTCACAAGGCTAGTCCTGAACCAGGCCTTTTTCAGGTTGTGGACTGCCACGTTTCTGTTGCAGGTGCACCTTTCAGTGGTAGAAACAGGGCTTTGGGGTGTCCCTCTTGTGAGAGCACTAATCCTGCTCATGAGGACCCCACCCTTGGACCTCACTACCTCCCCAAGGCCCACCTCCTAACACCATCACACTGTGTGTGTGTGTGTGTGCAGATTTAAACACATTCGTCTGGGGAGGCATGCAAACACTCTTGCCCTAGCAACGCTAACCTAAATAAATACCCAGGGACACTGTTAACTGGTTGTTTTTGTTTTTTTTTTTTTTTGGTACCCGGGATTGAACTCAGGGACACTCAACCCCTGAGCCCCCTCCCCAGCCCTATTTTGTATTTTATTTAGAGACAGGGCCTCACTGAGTTGCTTAGGGCCTGCTTTTTGCTGAGGCTGGCTTTGAACTGGAGATCCTCCAGCCTCAGCCTCCCAAGCCTCTGGTATTACAGACCTGTGCCACCCCACCCAGCAGTAACTGGGTTTTGAGCCTGGCGGTGTTTTCAGACTTACAGGAATTAAACCCCAAATCTCGAATTCCTTAATCATCATATCAATCATCGTATCACAAACGTCCTGGACCCAAGGTGGCTCCCCACAAGGGGGAGAAAGGGAAAAGAAAACACCAAGGCAGAGGCAATTTGATAAGCTTTTCAGCTTCCTCCCTAGTTTGCTGAAGGAAGAGGCCCCCTTGCAGCTGTCAGATTCGCTCCTCTATCTGTGGTCAGAGAAAACCTCTGTCGTCAAACCAGGGGGACCACAGAACCTTGGACTGCCATTCCTGAGACTCCTGCAGCCTGGATTACTAGGAGGAGAGCACTGTTTGAAAAAAGAATTGCCAGAGCCCTTCCAATCTGGGTCGGGCCGCTTCTTGAGTCTGACCCACAGCCCAGAGTGACACTGGACCTATTTACTGAAGGACCTCCAGGCAGCAGGAGCTTTACAATTGAGCTTTCAACTCCTATTTGAGCCTCCGCCTTCTGCAGATGAGACACCCAGGAGGCTCAGAGACATCGCCCATCCTGTCCAAGGTCACACAGCATAAAGCCACATGGGGATGTGAAAAGCTGCCCCCAAGTCGTCGTCCAGCCCTTTCCAGGAAGTGCTTAGGAAAAACAAAAAACAAAGGTGGGCCTTGAAAAGCCGCGGTGTGAACCGCCCCAACCCAGCCCCCCCCCCCCCCAGCATAGTGGACGGGCGGGCGGAGGCG
>NW_026000327.1:1940825-1945295 GCF_001458135.2 Marmota marmota marmota
CCCCCCCCCGCCATTAATCTGCCTGGAACAGCGGGGGCTTTCTGGAGGGCGCGAGGGCGGGGAAGAGAAACGAACCGTTTCCGGGACACAGACGGAGAGGAGCAAGCGCTTCCGGAGCACGGCCGATGAGGGTCATTAAAGGTCAACAGGTTCGCAGGTGGCGGCCAGCCCGCAGGTCGCGCTGAAGGGCTCATAAGGGTTAAGACGCATCTCTAGGTGGTTCAGGTAGCATAACTCGACAGGGAAAAGTTTTGTCCTTGCCGGCACCAGAGGACACCCGGCCGAGCGGTAACGTGGGCGCCGCCCTGTTGAGCGCCGCGATGTAAATAGAGCCGGCGGGCCTCCGCGTCGGCGTGATGACGTCACAGACGTGAGCGGGAGGTGGGGGAGGTACCGCCCACTCTAACGCCAGACCTTCATGGGCGGGCGCGCGGCGAGCGGAACTCGGCTCTGATAGGTGGAGCCGCATTGAGTGACATCCCGCTTCCCCCTTCTGGTTAAGGATTAGCGGCCGGGGCCATCAACACGGAAGTGCCTCAGGCTTGCATTGGTAGGACCGAGCGCCGGGGCCGAGCGAGGCTCCGGAGGGTCAGGGTGGGCTGCCCCGGGGGTGGAGAAACGAGGCAGTAGCCCCACCTACCCCGGGCAGCTGGAGATCTCCCGGCCTGCGCCTGATGGGCCTGACCACCTAGAAAAAGACCACCCAAGTCCCTCCTCCACCCCCACGCCTGCACCAGTAGACTCAAAACCTGGGCTGGTCCCTGCAGCGCTGGCCCGGATTCTCTGTGCAGCCTGCACAGGCTGAGCCTCCCCCCCTGCACGGGGCCCAGCTTGGGGTATCAGCAGCAAACCGTCCCTCGATTCCTGGTCCAGCCTGTGTGCCTCGCCCCAGTGCCCCAGAATCAGGATTTGGGCCCCCCCCCCTAGGAAGCCAGGGTGGACAGGCGTGTGGGGACAGGGTTTCATTCACATGGGCATATTGTGTCCACTGGGGCTTTGCAGCAGCACATACAGAATATTTATATTTAGGTGTGTTGCAAGTATATCGTGGTGGAAATTCATTGTATGAAGCCTTCTGGACCTTTTGTCAGCCATGACCTCAATTTGTCTGGAGCTACTTGGGCATGAACGGTGTTGCGTTGTTGGATAATAGCTTATTGCATTATTAACTAATCAGGGGTATCAGAATTTTTAAAAGATAAGGATACCTATGATGGAAATGGAGGTGCACCGGGACCTATCTTTGAAATTTACTGATGCACTTCCAAAGAGCAAATAAATCTGTTGCTCGCTTGGAATTTGATGCAGTCTCTAGTAATTTCCCCATTTTGCAAGAGCAAGCCTCCCCCCAGCAGAAAGTCTCAAAAGTTCAAAAAAAAAAAAAGCTCAGAGGACTTGCCAGTTGGAATTTATACATCTGTTTCTTGCAAGTAATTAAAAAGAACAAGTATGGAAAGTTGGGCGTTTTGTTGTTGTTTTAATAATTAATCAGAGTATTGAATCCGTGTTAAAAAAAAAAAGAAAGAAAGAAAGAAAATGGTTCCCTGAAAAACTGCTGGGATTGATTAGAATTCATCGAAACAACTGCACTTAGAAAATCATACGTTAAAAGAAAACCATGCACGAAAACAGGTGCAAAATTACAGAGTGTGTGGAATAAACTATACTAATGTGTAACTTTTTTATTATTTTTTATTTATTTATTTTTTTTTTTTCTTTGACGATTCTGCAGGTAGAATGAAGCCCATCAACTTGTCGTTTGCAGCCTGTGGGTTTCTGGGCATTTACCACTTGGGGGCAGCATCTGCATTTTGCAGACATGGCAAGAGGCTGCTGAAGGATGTCAAGGCCTTTGCCGGGGCTTCTGCAGGATCCTTGGTTGCTTCTGTCTTGCTAACAGCGCCAGAAAAAATAGAGGTAATTAAGCAGTAACGAGGCTGTGTTCCTCATTAAGAAATTAAAAGGGAATGGCGACAATGAGTGCCGACTCTTTACAGAGAAATCATGCTTTGCCTGGGAAACAAAAGGTTTAGACTTTTCTTTTAAGATCGACTCTTCAGGGATCTGTGCCCTGGGTTTGGAAAAGAAGATTATTTGGGGTGACAGTAAGACAAGGATATAAAAATGCTCTCGAGTTTTTATTTAGCCTTAAGATTCCAGCACTGTGTCTTGCAGCAAAGGATTTTTTCTTCTTTCTATGAGCATGACGAGAGCACAGAGCCTATTTTCAAAGCCTTGAACATGTGGCCTGTACCTCTGCTCACTGCTATTTTCTAACAGGCGCATTAAATGAAACTGGGCATACAATTTCAATTAAGTGGAATGATATGGGAATTTAATTTGTTTTTAATTCTCACAGTAAGTAGAAGCTCTGAATTCCAAGCACTTAAACCAGAAGTAATAAAAAAATAGCCGTCATTAGGTATTTTCTTTAATGCAATCTATGTTTTTAAAATCGGTTTTCTGCTATCTGGACTGTGATCAAACATTCACCGACCGCGAGCTGGTTTCTATGGGTGGAGAAAATATTTGCTAATTACTTACACAGGCGAATGGCTTTGAACCATCAGAAGACAAGGATTTAACCCATTCGTGCCCGAGAATGAGTCTCAAGGCTGCGGGGATTTTAAACATCAAAATCTCAGTCTCAGATTTCAGGGAAGTTTTTCAGAAATCCAGCCACCTCATCTTTAGATGGTTTGGCGTTCAGAAAACTAGAAAAGTGACTAAAAGCCATAGTGATTACACAGGACGAAAACCCTGAGGTCTGAATCCCCCACCCCCGAGCTTGCAAAATCCTGTGCTTTGAATTGCAAGCTCTGGCTCCTCCCAGAACCTGCTTTCTTTTTCGCTGCAGCAAGCCGTGGCCTGCAGAGGCGGGGGAGGGGACTTTCCCTTCCTCTTTCATTCAGTCTTTTCTTTAAGTGGAACAAATCTCTGAGCTCTGGAGTTGAGTCGATTTGATTTCTAGTCCTCAGCAAATTTAGGAATGTATTAACTGTGATGAACTCTTTACGTGATTTGGAAACGCTACAATAAGATAGGCATTTATGCAGCTGGAATTCTGTGATGTTAAGACGATGCCTGATTTGCTTGGATTGTTTTCAAATCAGATTACGTGCTTTTATGTATTTATTCTTTTTTTTCCAAGTTGGAAAATGGGTTACGTTGGCTAATCATGTTGCTGTGACTTAAGGCTAGGTCTTTTGGGTGTTCACATTGGAAGGTGAAAATTATTCTCTTTATCGACCTTAGGACATTCTCATTTCCTCGTTGGTCCTTTTGAAAACTAATGTTTCTGCCAAAGTAGTTTTTTGTTTTTTTTTTTTTTTTTGCACAACCGGGAATTGAACCCAGGTCCTCATACACACTAGGCAAATGCTCTACCACTGACCCACAACCCCAGGGCTGTGCCACAATAACCTTTTGATGGAAAGGCTATTTCTTTTCTCTTTAGCAATTGGAAATAACTGGTCGATAAAATTGCTTTGAGGTTTTTTTTTTTTTGTTTTGTTTTGGAAAACTCTTCAATCTACTCAAATTACAGGTCAGCTCGGTTCTGCTTGATGCTGTAAATTCTTGGAGCTTTTCACTCTTGTGACAAATATGCAATTAATCTTGTTGTGAGCTTATGCAGGTCTAATTAAGAGGAGCACCCTCCATGTCTAATTAAGAGAAGCCGATGCTCCACGTCTTTGAGGTGGTGGGCAAATTGAGGCATGGATATGTGAGAAAGAGCCTGGAGCTGCAAAGCCTTCCCCAGCAAACCGCCCCTCAATTCCTGGTCCAGCCTCAGGACTGGCAAGGAAGGCATAGCATTGGTCACCGTGGGGCACTCAAAGGTGAAGAAGTCCACTCCTTATTATTGTGCCCCCTGTCCAGCTCCCATTCACATTGAAAGTCCTAGCCCAGATGTCACAGTGGAGGGAAGCCTCTCCCACCCTGAGGCTGGGGGCTGATACCCACTGTATTGGCTTCCCGTTGATGCTGTAACCAGGGGCCACCAACCGGATGCCCTCAGACAGCAGGAGTTATTATTACCTTATAGTTCTGCATCTCGCTCTCTCCTTGCCCTTTCACGTTTCCCATGGCTGCCCAGGTTCCTTGACCCCGGGACCCCTTCTCCCATCTTCTAAGCCATGAGCGTGGCCTCTTCAATCCTTTTCATCTGGGACCCTCCTGCCTCCCCTTTTCTCTTACTTCAAGTTGCTACTACAAAATGCCTGAAAAAGCCAACTTACAAAGACAAAAATGTTTGTTTGGGCTCATCATGTCCCAGAACAAATGGAACCAACCATTGTTTTGATGCTCTGATGTCAGTTGGCAATGGCCGGAGCACTGGGTGGAACACATCGCTCACGTTATGGCCAGGAAGCAAAAGAGAGGAAAGAGGAAGGACTGAGGCCCCCGTGATCCCTTTCAGGGCACACCCCAGTGACCTAAGGACCTCCCTCGAGCCCCCCCCCCCCC
>NW_026000327.1:1945320-2004082 GCF_001458135.2 Marmota marmota marmota
CCCCCAAGGTCCACAGCACCTCCCCACAGGGCCACCCCAGGGACCAAGTCTTTAACACCTGGACCCTTATGGGGACATCCAACCTGCAAAGTGCAGCACCTTCCAAGTGCTTGGGACAGCACTGTGCCACCTCCCCGTGGTGGCACTCAATAAAAGACAAAAGCGAAGATCTCCCAAATCTCAGGGACTAGCCCAGTATTGACTGAATTAACCAGATAATGAATCAAAGTGTGCAAGTCAAGTAGCCACGCCACATTAAGGAAATAAGGAAATAGCTTATTCTGAGCCCCATAGGAGTGGCCTTGACCCAGGTACAAAGATTTAAGTTAACATGACCCATTCCCGCACAAGGAGGAGGTTTCAGGACCTTTCACAGCGGCAGAACACAGATGAGATGTTCCTAAGTAGTTGGTGGGGACATTAGGTAGTCAGACTAGAGCCCAGCAGGGGAACAGGTTTCAGACACAAATCGCCTTCTTAGCTTAGGGGCTGGTGGAGGCCAGAGGTCTAAGCTTAGCCATATATTCTGAGTGTACTCCTCGTCAGGAGAATGTGAGGTCAGATACCAAAGTTAACATAAACGGCTACTAAAGGTCTCTGTAATCACAATGCCCAGCTCAGGCAGGGTCCAGCATCTGCAGGATCTTTATAATGAATACGTGGCTCCTTCAGACAACCTGACTTGCTCAGAATGCAGACGTGGATTCAAATCCTGGCTCCCACGTGCATTTCTGATGTGCTGCTGGGAAAGGTCGTCTAATCTCTGCAGGCCTCGGTTTTCTTACCTGCCAAGTGAGGTGATTACTCCCAGCTTGCAGGGTCCCATGAACATGCCGTGACAGCCGGCCTTGAGGATTCCCTGCCCCAGGGACTTGTAGGCTGTCCACTGCTCAAGACACACCTCCAGAGAGAGAGCCAGTGTGCTTTCTTCTGCATCCGTTGTCATTCATCTGTGCCCTTGTGGGGTTGCAATTGAAATGCTTCTGAGGCCCCGGAATTGGGGAGGGAGAGAGGGTTAATTGTGCGTGGCAATCTGTAGAAAAATGTTCTAAATTAGAATTTCAGTCCAGTCTTCAAGGCCTTTTCAGTTGTCGAGTAAGGCCATTTGAGGTGGCTTAAAAAGAAAGAAGAAAAGAGAGAGAGAGACAAATTGTAAGAACAAGTAATTTGCCCTGGGGCTAAGAAGAGTGGATAAGGAGAAGGGAGGGGGGAGGTTTGCACACTTGTGCAAAAGAGTGTGGCATCCTGTGTCCGGCTGGGTGGGCGTGTGGAATCCAGAGCAATGGGAGGAATTTTGGAAGAGGGATGAATTCATGTGGACAATGCAGAGGGTCAGATGTTCATTTCTTTTTCAGGAATGTAACCGGTTCACCTATCAGTTTGCTGAAGAAACGAGAAAGCAGTCTTTCGGGGCGCTGACCCCCGGGTATGACTTCATGGCCCGGCTGAGGTACATGTTTACGCAGCGCATTTCCCCCCCCCCCCAAGTACTCGAAGACAGAGTGTTGAACGCTCTCCAACAAAGTGTGCCAAGCGCAGCCCTCGCTCTTGTGAAATATTTACAAAGTTGCTCAATAATTAACGGTGAGTAATGCGTGCGGCTTGCTTTTCCTTCTCTAGGAGCGGCGTGGAGTCCATCCTTCCTCCCAACGCCCACGAGCTGGCCCACGATCGACTGTACGTGTCCATCACCAACACCAGAACCAGGCAGAATTACCTGGTCTCCCGCTTTCCCTCCAGGGAAGACCTCATTAAGGTAGCCGGGCCGCATTTCCCATTTGCAAAAAAACCCAAATGCTGATTTAGATACTTCCTAGGAATAATAAGCATCGCCGGGCTCTTCAGATCCGGGGTCTGGTACCAGGCTGATAGATGCTCAGGGCGCAGTAAATTATGTGTCTGATGAATGGCTCCCCCAGCCTCCCTCCCCAGGAAGCGAGGCCCACGCCTCCTCTACTTGACTCCTCATTTTCAGGCTTCACCACTTACTATGGGAAGCGAGTCGCGGGTGCAGTTTAGTAGCAATAATACTCCCTGAAATCTACGTGGCCGATCCTGGGTAGTTTGTGGAGGAGCGTCCACATGGACGCTCTTATTCCATCCGTCTGGAGTCGTCTATGAATCAGAATGGGGAAGACCGGGAAGGAGACTCGCGCACAGGCCTTAGGACAGCCCTTTTATTTTTTTCCCCAATATTTATTTTTTAGTTGTCGCTGGACACAATACCTTTATTTTATTCATTTATTCTCATGTGGTGCTGAGTTCGAACCCAGGGCCTCTCGCGTGCCAAGCGGGCGCTCCAGCACCGAGCCCCAGCCCCAGCCCCCGTAGGACGGCCCTTTTATGACTCAACAATGAGGAAGTCACGGTGGAAAGATTTTTATGGGGTGTGACACACACCAAGGTTGACACCTACCGCTGGTCATTGGTGACGAGTCCTGCTTCCCCACGAGTTTGAACACTGGAGAAGCACGCAGAGGCAAGCATAGAAAGCAGGGTCTATTTGAAAAGGGACAACGCAGACTTCTCCCAGGAGGGAGAAGGGGCCATAGCTGGTAGCCTGGTGTCCCAAGAGGCGAGGGGTTCTGCCCTTTGTATATGTCCTAGGCTTCCTATCTTTCTCCTTCCTGCATAAGTGACCAGGCCCAGGAATGGCGGGGTGGCCCAAAGGTGGGAACCCTGTGGGCTGAAGGGGAAGGGCAGGGTGGTGCAGCCCAGGACACATTAATCAACAACCCTGTAGGGAGGGCTGGTCCTGAGGCTGGTTACCTTGGCAACAGGTTGGAGCAAGGGCAGTTCTCCATAAAGATGGAGGACGGGCCATGAAGGAATTAGCATTTCAGGCCCTCAGGGCGCAGTCTAGACTTGCCAGACTCACTCACGACTGGCCTCCTTGATCCAACCTGACTGGACCTGTACGGGCTGCCTGTCTGATTCTGGCTTCAAGGTCATCCTGCCGGGACCCTGGCAACCAGTTCTGGTTTCTGGGTCTCGACTTTTGTTTCTTGCATTTTATTTTAATGCCTTTCTATCCACAGGCATGTGAGAATTGCTTGGCGGAGAATTCATTATCTCTGGGAAATGCTTCTACTGGTTAATTTCCAAATAACAGTGAACTTTTGCTCAGGTGATGCTTGAGTGCTTGTATCTCGGGAAGGGTGCCCATTTTTAGAAAAGGGGCAGATTTTCCTTAGTCCTTTTGTGCGAATCATGGCGACTTTGGATAACACAGAGAATCATGTTTTGATACAGCAGGAGGTAATGGGTTGAGACTGAAAAACTCTGCCCGGGTTAGACAGCAGGTGCACTGGTTTTTAGTAACACCTTGATGCTGCAGTCCGGAATGCTTGATGAAATGTTGGAACGACGTGCAGAGATACTCAGCGTTCCTGTTCAGCACCATCACTTATAACCGTCTTTTAATCTTAGAAAAAGAATTTTCTTCCGTGATCCTATTATGAATCTTATTATAATATTCTGCAGACTTGGACAATATCAAGAGGACAGCTGGTCACCCCACACCTGAGTTGTCCCAGGCTATCGATGACCCATGCAGACACACAAGGACTGCCATTTCTCTTCTGGCTCGCCTAGGAAGTGATGTGGGCTGTTGTAATGTAAAAGAAGCAGGGACCCTTCCCTCGGCTGTCATATTTTCTTCTAATTGAAATATGACGATCGTACATATTTACGTGGTACAAAATGTGATTTTTTGATACTCGCGCACAATGGCAAAACGATCCAGCGGGGCCATTAGCAGGTCCGTCACTTGCAACAGTCATCATTTCTTTGGGAATATGAAAAAACCCTTTCTTCTAGCGACTTGGAAATATAGAATTCAATTAGTATTGCCACTCTACACCAACACCAGGACTTATGCCTCTTAGGTAGCTGTATCTGGTACCCAATAGCCACCCTCTTTCTATCTTCCCCACCTGGTCTGTTGGCCAGGGCCTCACATCCAGCACATCTTACTGCTAAGTTAATTCAGCTTCTGCTGTTTGGCAGGATGCTCACCCCAGGAGGGCAGAGATGGCTGGTTTTCCCATAGCTGTCCCAGTGCCCGGGACGTGGCCAGCCACGATGCAGGGGCCCCACCAACACGTGAGAAATGAACCAACACAAATGAAGACATAAACCAGCTGAGGTGGCATCTACTGCAATGGCCTGCTTTAAAAGTAGGAAGTGGGTCCCGCCTGTCCCATAACCTGTGCGAAATGGTGTCGCTAGTTAGCGGTCCACCTGGCGGGACAGTGCATTCTCTAGCCTTCTGCTCCGGTCACACCTGAAGCTAAATAAAAACAGTCATCTTTTCTGTCCCTTTGGGGAATGAGGGTTGGGTCGGCAGAATCTGGGCCCTCAAAGACATCCGTACCTGAATCCCCAGAGCTATAAGGATAGACACTGATGGCGCCAGAGATATTTGGAAATGTGATATGGCACAGACCTTCGGAAGGGAACGTGCTCCTGCATTGTCCCAGTGGACCCAGGATAAGCAGATGAGTCTTGAGAAATGGAGGCCTGTCCTAAACTGGATGTGCTGTGGCTGATTCTGAGATGTGAAAGCCGTGTTCAGGTGCTAGGGGCGGCTCCCCACTGCCAGGGAAACTCAGCCTTGGGACCCTATGCAAGTGACTCCATCTAGTACCTGGATTAGCAAGGAAATGATTCTTCTCGGGAGCCTCCAGAGGGGAACACAGAGCCCTGCCTGCAGCTGAATGTTGCCCTGGTACCCCCCCCCCATCGCACAATTGGGACCTCCCGTCAGCATGCGCAGGGCTGTGTCTTGTTTGAAGTTCTGGTGGTCATCTGTTGTGCAGCGATAGCAAACTCTTGCCATAGGGCAACACCATGTCTCCCCGATTCCCGGGGTCATAGCTACGCAGAGAACTGGTGCGATTATTTGGGTTCATCAAACAGAGGAGAAATAACTGATGTCCTTGCAAGGAGACTGTTGGATAATTAGCATTTGTCCTGGGTTCCACAAGAAGCCTTCTCCGTGTTTAGCAGAATGCTTTAACCTTTTCAGACTAAAACGAAGGGAGGACATTTCCTTTGTAGCAGATGGTGACTATAAAAATATATGAAGTCGCCGCTTGGAACAGGCATGAAGCATTTAGCTGAACGGAGTAAGAATGGTGAAGACCGGGAAGGAGAGCCCAAACCCAGCAGTGTGGGGGGACACGCAACCAACCCCTTGCCAGCAGCCCCTTCATCAAGTTTGAATGTTGTGATGGAAGAAGGGGCCGGGGAGAAGGTTGTCTGAGACGGTGTGACCCGTTTGGCCCAGCGGACGATAAGCCAGGGTTGAAATGAGTTTTACAAAAGAACACCTTCAAGAGACGGCCAAGTGTGGGAGGGAAAGTCCAAGACTCAGATCCCCCTCCTTGAGGATAAACTTTGGGATTTCAGTCAGATAAAGAAGCTGGGTGACGCCAGATGAGGTGGCGCACGCCTGTGATCCAAGTGGCCCAGGAGGCCGAGGCAGGAGGATCATGAGTTCAAAGCCAGCCTCAGCAAAACCGAGGTGCCGAGCAACTCAGCAAGACACCTGCTCAGGACCAAGCGGGATTCTGTGATTTGGACAAAATGGTTTCCCAGGGCCTGAAACGTAACTTGTCCTCATAACCCATACGTCAGAGGTGTCACCTGCAGCAGAGCTGATGGAAGACGGTTTGTCCCCGATCTGCATGGCCTCCACAGCCTCAGTGGAGCCAAGGGAAGGCAAGGAAGGAAGGAAGAGGGCGCGTGGGGTCAGTCGGGGAAGTGAAAGTACCCAGGGCTGCTCTGTGTGATGACACCAGGCAGCTGTGTCTGTGGGCGGGTGATGACCAGAGTTAGCAGTGGTCCTCCCACGCCGTCTTGGAGGCCGGGGTCTTCTTTTTTTTTTTTTTTTTCAGAGTAGAAGTTAGAAGTTTATTAAAGGACAGCAGAAAAGACTTCTCCCAGAGGAAGAAGGGGACCCAAGAGGTGGAATCCCTGGGGTCTTCTTTTGATGGCGCTCAGGTCCTGGAGAAGTGTCCTGTTAGGGTTTGAATCTGGAGTGTGCCCCCCGCCACGTGTTAGTGGATGGGTCCCCAGTGCAGAGAGTTCAGAGTGGGGAGCTGGGGGACTGGTGGCATCCTGAGGACTCTGACCTCGTCCCCTGATGGAGTCGGCGTTGGCTGGCTCGTGGGTAGTGGCGGAACCCATAGGAGAGGGAGCCTGTTGGAAGGAGGAGGTCACTGGGACATGCAGGGCCTCTCGTCCCTGTCCCCGCTTCTCAGCTGCCGTGAGCTGAGCAGCTCTGCTCCACACGCCCTCCTGCCACCATGCTGTGCCCACCTCAGGCCCAGGGACACGGGGGCCATCTGTGAAGGAGAGAGACGGGGAGAGACAGAAACAGTGAGAGACTGAGAGGCGGACCAGAGTTAGGGTAGAGGAACGCGGGAGAGTGCTAGACGCGGTGCCCCGGTTGCCTTGTGTGTCCAGCGCTATCATGAGCTCCTTGACCCGCCCCCTGCTAGGTGAATTCCTTAAAAGTGCCTGGTGCTTCCCTGGGCACCCGCTCACTGCTGCTCCTCAGGGTAGACAGGGTGCTGTGTGCCTGGAAATACAGCCTCGAACCCGGGTCTTACAACGTGTGCGTGTGCACGTGTGTGCACCTGTGTGCGCGTGTGTGCACCTGTGTGCGCGTGTGTGCATGCGTGTGCACGTGTGTGCACCTGTGTGCGCGTGTGTGCACGTGTGTGCACCTGTGTGCGCGTGTGTGCATGTGTGTGCACCTGTGTGCACGTGTGTGCACCTGTGTGCACCTGTGTGCATGTGTGTGCATGCACACGTGTGCAGGTTTAGGCCTGTCAGTGCTCTCTGGGATCATGCTCCCTGACTCCCTGCTGCAAAATGATTCTTCCGATGGATGGTGTGATGCTTCTGATTGTTTCCCGACAGCCCCTCGTTGACCTCATTATTTGTGTGGCCAAAGATTCATTTTATTTGGGGTTGTTACGGTTTGGGTCTCGAATATCCCCCTAAAGCTCAAGTGTTGAAGGCTTGCTTCCCAGTGCAGCACTGTCCCCGTTGGGGTTTTGGGGCCTGGTCAGGTATTTTGGTCACAGGGAAGAAAAGCTGCCTCACACACAGGTCTTCATGGTGTTCTGAATCGTATTTCCATGGGGATTATTTTACTTGGTGTTTTCTACTTTACAAAGACACACCCGTGGCCTCTAGGCACCCTGTGGCCTGGAATGTACTTGACACCCCTTCCCCTCTCCCGTCGGTGACCAGGTGAAGATAGGGAAGCACATCTACCCGACTACTACCCGACTACTTGACTTGACCAGGGAGGGGACAGCCTTTGGTGCATGCCCATCAGCCAGAGCCCCAACACGCCCCCTGTATACAGCTCCCTCCTTTATCCCCACTGGTCCAAGAGGTGTATTTCAGTTGCATAAAGAAAATGTTGGGGCTGGGGATATAGCTCAGTGGGTAGAGTGCTTGCCTTGCGTGCACAAGGCCCTGGGTTCAATCCCCAGGACCCTCCTGCCCTCCACCCGTCACACAGGTAAAGTACAGCAGGACGATGAAAATACTTCCTCCTCTCTCCAGCCTCGACCTGTGGATGTGAGACCCCTCCAGGGCCCCTCCTCTCTTGATGGGCATCGGTTCCCACCCCCAACCCCCTTCTTTAGCATGGCCCCCTGGAGAATCCTGAATGACCCAGCTGGGCCCATCTTGCATATCAACTCCTTCCCCTTCAGTTCCAGATTGTACTCTGGGCTGGCAAGCTCACAACCAGCAAATCCAGGCGCATTGTAACATCAGCCTTCAGGCAAAGCACAATCAGGGAGATAAATCCGTGGCTTAAAAGCAAGTCCTGCGGCAGCCGCAGGACTGAGCAGAAGTGCATTTTAAATCAACACGCCGACGTGGCACAGTGACATCTTCCTGCGCCCCTCAACTGGGGCACATCCTGAACCTCTTCATGTGCAGGGTCGATGCACACGTGTGCTCTGAGACATGTCCTTTTGGCAGGTGTGAAGACACCTCTATTTGGATGGCCAGGGAGTAAGTCATCTCTAACAGTGTCCCCGGCTCTCCCGGGAGCGGGCACCCTGTCTCCGTTGCTCTGCTGACCTGAATTTCCTAGCACCTAGCTCCTTTATAGCAGAATCTTCTCACATTTAGCTTTTGTGAAGGTGGAACCAGGACTGAATTTCAGATTGGCCATTATCTTAGCAAGATTGGAGGAAGATAAATTTGAATCTGTCTTTGAATCTCAACGACACCAGCAGGGTCTGTATAAACAGCCAGATTCTCATTACACTTCACAGTAAACTTCAGGCATAAACGAAACTTGTTGAGAATTTATACTCGAAGGAAGTTAAGCCACGTAATTTTCTAAACACCCCCTTTTCTATAAAATGCAAAATGAAAAGAGCCAGCGAGGACGTGTCCTGAATACGCCCTGGCCAATGTTCTGAGCCGCTGCCACGGGAAGCCACCGACTTTGATTCTCATCCTTGTATATTTAAGTAAGAATAAAGCGAAAATCAACGGTTTTACACTGCACACCATGTTTAAAGCACTGTACCGAGAGATGGGGCGGGAAGGCAAGCCTTTGCTTTTCTCATGAGTGTGCCCAACCACTGAGCTCTTGACATCTGGGGACCTGTTGCTGACCCCAGTCTGCTCTGCCTGCAGCACGGTATGTCAATCATGGAAACAATGAGTTTTGCAAAGGAGAGTTGATTCACCAAGCAACCCAGCAGAGAGGTAGGAGATCCAGGTCTCCCACCTGCCTCCTGGAAGCCAGGGTTCAGGATATTTACGGGATAAAGAATCAGGGGGACTTTGGGCTTTGGGAAGGGTGACTGGAGGTGAAATAATTAGTGGCGTGGGTGCACGATCTTCAGGGCTCCTTACGGTGTGCACATACAGTCATGGCTGCTAGCATGCTCTGAGGGAGGAGTTTAACCCTCTGACTTTGAAAGGCCACCCACCGCGGGACCCTCGGGCAGACCCAAAAGTAAAGGTAGGTGGTTTCAGCCAGTTTGACGCAGACGAGAGCAGCCTCCAACTTCCTGAAATCCACTGAGGCATCTGCTCCTCCCATTTCCCATGTATCAGAGGTGTTTTCTGTGGCAAAGTCACCAGGAGTCCCTTGCTTACTAGGTCACCTCTAAAATTGGTGAGAAAAAAACCAATAACAGGGCTGGGGTTGTGGCTCAGCAGAGGGTGGGGACATGACCCTTCCGTTGACATCGGCTGCTCTGGATGTCTTGAGATTGATCGGTGACGTCCGTGTCGTCCACAGGAAGTCACCCAGGCTGAAAGACACACGTTGGGACCCCGTGTTGCATTAAGGGGTCTTAGCATGTCAGTCTTCACCTGCCTCCTTATGAAATCCTATCTATCTGCTGCAATCAAATGGCAGTAAGGAAAGCCGCTTCCTTCTTAACTACCCAAAGCTAATTTCCTCACTAAAGTCCGCTTGATGCAG
This sequence comes from Marmota marmota marmota, assembly GCF_001458135.2. Lineage (NCBI taxonomy): Eukaryota > Metazoa > Chordata > Mammalia > Rodentia > Sciuridae > Marmota > Marmota marmota. Next base: position 1,954,802 of record NW_026000327.1, read on the forward strand.
AGATCAGCCATAAAAAGGGAGAGTGAATAGTGTCGGGAAAAAACGCGTGGGTGTAGGGGCACGCACTTTCCAGGTCTCTGCACTTTTCATATCCTTCAGGAGGATTCTAACTGTTATTATCTGCAGGGAAGTAATTGGATCCCTTTTTTTCTGCATCCAAATACCTCAAAACAGCTCCAGGCCTGAAATCGCCAACTTCACGTTATACTCCAACTCGGTGGAGGAGGGAGGGTACCGTCCTGATTCTAAGGGTGGTGGATTTTTTTGCAGCGTACATATGTCTGTGCAGCCCAAGGAGACACACGTTTGATCCTTCAGAGACTTTAAAATGCGGCAGGCATTCCCCAGCGCCGTCGCTGTGTCCTCGCCCACCAATCGTTCCAGGAGATGCTACGGTGCGACGTGGGATTCGCCAGCTACTTCATTAAACCGGTGGACTGTGCTTCAGAACCTACCTAGGACCCATCCGTCATGGCTTTTCATTTTAAGGGTAACCAATCGATGACAAGGCCAGATTTCGTTGGAGTAGATGCGATGATCTTAACTGTAAACAGGCTTTCTCTAACTAAAAAATGCCAACTACCGATTTTATCGTGGCCACGGGGCGGCAGTGAGGGTTGGGACCGAGGATGGCGCTTTGCCACGGATTTCCTCGATGATCTCCAGCAAATCTCCTAAGGTGACCCTCGCTCCCGGGTTGCCTCGTGGTGGAGTGGGTGTGGTGGAGGGACTGTCACCCCGTGCTGTTGTGCCACACAGTGAGACGGAGACCTTGCACTGAGCGTGTTGGTACAGGCAGGTCCGCACTGACTGGGAGGCTGTCAAATCTCCTGCGGGCTTGTTATTCTACCTCGCGATAAATAAATGAACGGATCCATAAAAACAGAATGAAACAGGATACTTCCCTCCCTCCGGGAAGCACTTCTACCAATGAGCGTGCACTTGGTCTCTGCACAAACAAGTGATTAAGAGAGAGATGCATGAAATTGGCCACGAAACAAACAGGATGCAAGAAACCGGACTCAGTTCCTGGCCCTGGAAAACATCCAAGGGAAGGTGTGTTTGGTGTTAAAATAAACCCAAACCCAGGTGCAGGCTGAAGCACTCATTAGCTCAGCCACCCTTGGGCGGGCGATGTCGTCGCTTTGAGCAGTAATTCTGAGAGAGTTCAGGCAGGCGCTGGGGGGTGGCGCACAGCCGAGTCCCCTCCCTGGTGTGCGCTCTCAAAAGGCCTCATTCCTGACCCAACACCCAGCTGTCAACATCTTGGGATTTTTCGCACTTTCTGAACAGGGAAAGGGCGTTTGCTTTTTGCACGGGGCTGACAGATTATAGAGCCGGTCCCAGCCCAGAGAACCAGCCTGACATGCCAGAGCTGTGTGACCCAGGGCTGTTGGCTTGGTCCCTGGGCTGTGCTGTTACCATGACGTTGCCGCTTCAAACCGCCGTCCCCAGAAGCTTCCTGAGCCGCCTGTCGGGAGCCTATTATTGCGGGAGCTCTCATAACCAGGACCTCCGTCTGCCCTTGACCCCAAAGTGCCACCAGCAGCCTGGGCCCTCCTTCTCTGTCTTGCTATTGAAAGTGACGGCAGCAGCCTAGTGCCCCGTGGAGGAGGCACCAGAGCCTTTCTTCCTTGGTTTCTATCCGTCATGAGACAGGTGCAAGGACGAGCCACCTCAGGAGGAAGCGCACACCACGGCTCAGGGACCCAGTGCAGAAATCACCAACAGGAAGGGCTTCCCGCCCCCCGCGCGGGCTCCTGCCCTGTGGGGTGCAGCCCAGGGGAGATTTTCCGACAGAAATCCCTTTACACTGTCGCCTGGGCCTGTAATTGAGTGGCAGATCAGCATAAATGGGCTTTTGAGAGCTGACCTAAAAAAATCAGACCTATAATATTATTTCTTGGGGGGGAAACGCCTTCTGAGTTCTAAATAATTCTAAACAGATGATTTATAAGCCAGTGTTGGGGCTCTAATCCATTTCTGAATAATGCATGTTGGGAAAAAAAAAAAAAAGCCTCATGAAATCTTTGCCGATAAACAGCCATAGAGACTTTCCCTTATCAGCTGAAAGATTAGAGCTTAAATATTCAACGTCTAATGCCGTGTGTGTTTTCAAATAGAGCCCTTGCTGGCGATTCGAAACCGAGGCTGCGGAAGAGAACATGGAGATTTCGAAAAGCCGTCAGAGCTCGGCTGCTTCTCTTGGAAGAACAGATCATATCCTAAATGACAATCGTTTCCCGCTTTTCAAACGGAAGATAGTGTCTACTTGCATTTCATGATTCCTTGGCTGGAACGTGGAGTGTCTAAAAAAACGTACCGTCTGCTTTGCCGCATCCTGGTAGCATCCCTTGGGGCATCCTGCGCTGTGGGGAGTGAGTCTCCCCTGTAATAACCAGGGGGGTTCCTCTTCCACGAAATAACAGGGCGACTTTAAAACCGTTTTCCTAGTAATTGATAGGACATTAGGAATCATCAATTAGCAACTGCAACCCGTACAGATTTCAGGAATTGAGATACCAGTTTCAAAAGGACTTGGTCTTCTTGATTCTGACTTAGGAGTATGTAGTTCACTCATTTGGGGAGCGTGGATTTGAACCTATGATTCTGGGGCCTTCTCGGATGTTGAAAACATTTTTTTAAATTATTTTTCATTTTTATTATTATTATTATTTTTTTTATTACGTAAGTGTGAGCATTCGTGTCTGGACGTGTGTGGAAGGTGGTTCACGTCATAAGAGTTTCGTACTAAATGGTGTCGCAGCTTCCTGGGTGGCCTCTCGAGTTGAGTCCTTTCTCTCTTTGTGCACCTAGGTTCTTTTGGCCAGCAGCTTTGTGCCCATCTACTCGGGACTGAGACCAGTGGAATACAAAGGGCAGGTAATGTCGCCGTAACGGAGGAGCTAACGCCAATCTCCCCAGAAATCCACCTCCTCCGAAAGGGACAGTCTCCCATATTCTGGTCCAGATCCATGGGAACGCATTCTTTGCATAAGTAGCTTTGTTTCTAAGAAGAAGAAGAACCCTTTGATACCTTATCAAAATCGGGGAAGAGGAATGATTGTCAGGGATGCTCTCATTTTTGTCATTTAAAAATACCTTTGAAAGCAGGGAAAGAATTTGGTTTCCCTCATAAGAACTCGTCACGGCTCCTCCTATGACTGCCACGTGGTCCTGGTGGGACAAGCTCCGGGGCCCTGCACACCTGGCCCCTGAGCCATGCGGTAGCCCTCTCCCCCTCAGGGGCACTGGTTCAACACCTGCATCTCATAACCCAGCACCGCCTCTATCTGACACCCAGCAGAGATAGGGTTTTAATAATTAAACACCATTTCTGTTTAACCCACACCAGCGAGGTGCATTTATCATCCGAGGATCTGTTTAACATAGACAAGATAAGCATTATGTAACCACGTACGGTATCTGTTTATATGAAATACGTATCCTGTCATCCAATACAGTGTGCATTTCACACACACACCCGCCGTGGTGTATATTTCACAATCAAACCCAGCATGTGTCCAACCTACGCCCGATCCGTGGAGCTTACAATCCAGCACGTTTTCTCTTTAGCACATACCCCAGATAGACAGTGTATGATCAAATGCAGAATCCAGCACCCATTAGGGATCAGGCCCACCTGCAGAGGAAGGAGAGCTGTTTATTTCACACTGTGGAAGTTTGTTCATTCACGAATCAGTGCCTGGGGGTACTTTGATGCCACCCGTCTGCCCGACCTCTCACTCCTACCCCGGGCCCCCCCACACACACAGTGACCTTCCTGGGGGTGTTGAGGAGTGCTGGTCTCACAGCCAGGGCCCGAGCGGAGCTTCACAAGTCTGCTGGCTCGTAGCTGGAGGAAGGGTCTGCACTGGGACCTTGACAGACCCTCAGGATGCCCGCTCCCGGGACTCTCCTGGTGTCCTGCCCTTTTTATTTGGCCTTCCGTGGGATTCTTGGCCTAGAGGGACTTCCCCTGGGCAGGGCACAGACAGAAGGTGAGGAAGGGGAGGAGAAACGGCTGCAGAAAGACCTCACAGATACAATGAGACCCCCAGAGCGACCGTCCACTCTCAGTTGGACAACTCAGTAGCCACGTGCTTAGGACGTATCATTTGTAGGGAGGTACCTCTCTTTAGCCATCTGAAATCCTGATTGTGGCCAATGAGAAGCAATATACCCATGGAATTTTTTTAAGAGTGCATAAAAAATTTACCTATCATCTTATACAAACTAGGTAAGCTTTCCTAATATTTCCTATTTTTGATGCTGTCAGTCCTAGCTAAAACGTATTCAGTCTCCAAGGAAAGTATGACCTATTTTGTCATTTAGAATTTTATTTGCAATATATCACACTCTGAATGCGTAGTTAAAGTATTATTTTCCCTCTCGAAATGAAGTTGGCGTTTATTTCTACATTACATTTTGAATAGGCTTAAAGTTGCTATCAAAAAATCAGCTTTGTACTGTGAACATTGGTTTTATAACGATCTGAAATCTAAAATAGCTTTTACTTGAAAGTACCCTTTATAATATACTCTACTCATTACAAAAATGGGAACTATGGTTAAGAAAAATCCTAAGGCATTTCATGAGATTCTGCATTGACATCAAAAGAGGTGTGTCGGTTCATTCCGTGTTGCTATAACAAAATACCTAAGGTTCGTGGTTTATAAACAAAAACGGTTTTAAGCTCACAATTTGCAGACTGACAGTCCAAGGCTGAGTGAGCCCACCTGTTGAACCTGTGGTGAGGACCCTCTCACTTCCTTAGTAATAGAATCTCATTTTATCTGGATTGATTGCCGTGTAGCTCAAAGGTTAGTTTTCTGAGTTTCCCCTGCAGGTGAGTATGTGTACGCATTTAGTTGTTGGCCAAGAAGATGTAAACTGAAATACCGTTGGACTTACAGCAAGGAAGGTTGTGTACAGGCCAACGAGATGCAAGCCGAATTACTGTGAGGAAGGGAGATGGTACGTGGGAAGGGAGATGGTACATTTTCCGTTCTTCTCGTCTTCCTTTCCTGTTTCCTGGAACTTAGATGTGATGACTGCAGCATCAGCATTCATTATGAAACATGAGGTCAAAGATCACACCCTGGAGATGTCAACTAGGGAGCTGGGTTCCTGAATCTTTTCTCTTTTTTGGGGGGGGGAGGGTAGTAGGGGAGCTGTTTTACCAGTCCTCTGTATTCTTGTTATCTGCTGTTGTCTTTGCATGTACCAGTATCCAGTCGTATCTGCTGCAAGGAAGGGAGACATAGAGGTCTTCATCTACCCAAGTCACTAAGCTAGAAGGGGGAAATGTCCCCAGAATGATCTTTCATGTTGGCCTGCTTCTTTAGGGCTTCTCACAGAAGCTACTCCTCATTTCATTTCTCTCCCTCCTTCACCCGCTGGCTTGGGCCGGTGGGATCGGAGGTTCCTGATGAAGTCTTGCAGGAAGTCACTGAACACTTTGGACAGGAGCCCTATGTCTCCGCTAAGCATCTGGTTTCCCTTTGCTGCTCGGTGGGGCCCGCAGCAAGGACCCCCAGGCGCAGAATGATTGACAGGGGCCTCGTGTCATTCGTGCTAGGAAATGTCAGTGGACAGGCGTCCTCCTGGCTGGCGGCTGGCCTGCTCTAAGCCTGATGGTCTCCCCCGTCCGCCGGGTCTCTCCTCCCCGAGTCAGATTCTGCCCTCTTTCCTCCCCATCTTGAGGGGATCGTGAACTTTGCGTCAGAGACGCGTTCGGCTGTGGGTCTGAGCTCTTTATACGACCCAAACTGCACAAAAATGTCAGCCATGCTGAAAATGCGTCTTTCTTCCTAGATGGCAGTGTGTTCCTGCAGCCGGGCTTTGGGGTGCAAGCAGGGGTTAGATGCAGGAAGCCCCCGGAGCGATCCCACCCGTAGGCCAGGTTATCACAGATGCCTGTCATCCATTTGGGACAAGAGGACAATCCTCAGAAGGAATTGCTAACTGATATTCTCCAAGAGAGAGCATTAGCATCGGCAAATGGCTAACTGTCAGAATCACGATCGTGTCCACAAGGGCCCGGTGCAGATGAGAAGAAAGACTTTAGGATTTTATGGGTTTTTTTTTTTCCCCCTTTGGTCTGAGTTAGAATTCAAGTAATATTTTTTAATTTTATTTATTTATTTATTTATTTATTTTTTATTTTAATTTAATTTTATTTATTTTAATTTTAACTTGTCAGTTGCAGATCTCTCCCCTGAGCCTTTGCATTATGGATCAGTGATCCTTTCATTATTGACACATATGGGAAAGAGAATTGTGAAATACTCACTTACTGTGCATTTATATAAAATCATTACCACAGTCCTAGGCTCCCGTTTCTTCCTGACTTAGGCATTTCCCACAAAAGCATGATTCAGTCATTATCTCAGCGAACGGCCCCGGCCGGGCTCTCGACCAGCTGGATTTGGCTGGATGGAAACCTCAGTGTCAACGTACAGTTACTCTAAAATGAAAACTCTTATTTTTCCATGATGTTTTACACTTTTTTTTTTTTTTTTTGCACGGTCTATTTAATTTTTGGAACAGCATGTTTGTCTTCCAGGGAATATTTATTATTAATGACTGTACCTTGCCAACTGCTAAATGAACTCGATTTTTTGGAGTCACCATTTCTAAACAACTTTCAGAAATTCTGAAAGTCAGCAGCGTCCAATAGAAGTTAGTACAAGAGTTTCCCTGGCGCCTTTTTAAAAATATCGTTTTAACTTGTGTCCCTTTGACTCCAAAATCTTACCTACCTCTTCTCTGTTCCCGTTTTTCTTCACTCCGTACGGGAGACTCTCCTCTGTGTCCTAGGAGATAGGTCTGTTTATGGATCCCCTTTCTGTGTTTTAGTTACCGTTTCATCGCTGTGACCAAAATACCTGGCAAAAGCAACTCAGAGGAGGAGAAGTTTATCGGGGCTCATGGTTTCTCTCTCTGTCTCCCTCCCCCTCCCACCCCTTACCCCCTCAAGCCTCTTTGCATGTAAGCTCCACGGCAGTAGCTATTTCTTCCTGCAGTTTTTCTGTAGAGTATCAGGGTAAATATTTGACCATGGGCATACATAATCTCTGTCCACACACCTGCCCAACTGTGTTGTCATAGTGGGAATGCTACCATGGGCCATCTGTAAACCAAAGGACGTGGATGTGTGCCAATAAAACTTTATTTAAAGAAGGAAATGGTGGGCCGTAACTTACCAGGCCACAACCTAGAACAAGTAATTCCCCCAGATGCACTTTCCTCTTGTGAAATGAGGGGATCGGATACGCAGTAGAGATATGGGGCATAGAGGAAAACATAATGTTTACGGAGTTTGCTCCCATCTGCAGCTTTAGGTATCCATTGGGGGTCTTGGAACCTATCTCCCACGAAAGCTACATCACTGTGAACCCAGGCAATTCACGCTAATGTGGTGCATGCTTGGAATGTGGTCAGAGACTGGAAGGCGGTAGTGGGTGAGCAGTGGTAATGAGGGGCAGCAGCCTAGGTCCAGCAATGAGCTTTATTAACATTGTAACCTTTTAATTTGTTCTTTTTAGTTATACATGACAGTAGAATGTAGTTTGACATACCATATATACATGGAATATAACTTATCCTAATTAGATCCCATTCCTGTGGTTGTACGTGATGTGGAGTTACACTGTATTCATGTATGAACGTAGGAAACTTATATCCAATTCATTCTACTGTCTTTCCTATTCCCATCCCCCTCCTTCCCTTCATTCCCCTTTGTCTAATCCAGTGACTTCTATTCTTTCCTTCCCTGCCCCTTATTGTGAGTTAGCATCTGCACATCAGAGAGAACACTCTCAGCCTTTGGTTTTTTGGGATTGGCTTATTTCCCTTAGTTTGATATTCTCCAGTTCCATCCATTTCCCAGCAAATGCCATCATTTCATTCTTCTTCATGGCTGAGTAATATTCCATTGATATATGTACCACATTTTCTTTATCCATCCATCTGTTGAAGAGCACCTAGCTTGGTCAGCTACTGTGAATTGAGCTGCTATAAACATTGATGTGGCTGCGTCCCTGTAGTATGCCGATTTTAAGACCTTTGGGTATATGCTGAGGAGTGAGACAGCTGGGTCAAGTAGTGGTTCCATTCCCAGTTTTCTGAGGAATCTCCAACCTGCTTTCCAGAGGGGTTGCACCAATTTGCAGCCCCACCCTCAAAGAAAATACAATGTTTGGGAGTCAGTCTGACAAAAGAGGTGACAGACCTGTACAATGTAAACTGCACAACAGGAAAGAAAGAAATCAAAGACCTTAAAGGCGGGAAGACCTCCCGTGTTCTTGGAGAGGCAGAATCAGCACTGTCAAAATGGCTCTGCTACCAAAAGCGCTGCACAGATTTCGTGCAATTCCCACTAAAGTTCCAATGACATTCTTCATAGAAGTAGAAAAGGCAGTCATGAAATTCATTTGGAAGAATACGAGGCCCAGAATAGTCAAACTACTCCTCAGCCAGAAAAGCGATGCAGGAGGCATCCCAATACCTGACCTTAAATTATTCGGCAGAGCTATAGCAACAAAAACAGCATGGTATTGGCGCCCAGACAGACCCGCAGACCGTTGGTGCAGAATAGAAAACAGAGACAAATGCACATAAATACACTTATCTCATACCAGAGCATTTATTTTTCTTAAGGACGATTCTAGAACCACAGATGCTCAGAGCAGAAGCTACTGGCATGTCAAATGCCACCTCAGGGCAAGAATGTGGAATGGCATGCAGGAATACGGGGCCAACAGCCAGAGAATTCCTGACCGGAAACACTAAGGGCAAGATTTCCACCTCCCTGGAGAGCACGGCGTGGAAAAATTCTTGCACTTTTAATTGGGAGGTTGGGGACTTATTTTTTGTTGCTCCGGTGGCACTTTTCGGAGTTATGGGTCGAATCCGCACGGCTGAACGGAGGTGTGCGTGTTCTGAGCCCACGATCTCAGGAGGGCTTAACTCGGGAGTGAGGCATGTGTCCCACAGAGCCCCCGAGCCGGTGGGATGGCAGCCTCGGAGCGTACAGAGGCGCAGAAATCGTTGCCGATGGAGTCATGAAGCCATCTGATGACTCTGTGTTTCCTAGTCATTTATCCAATCAGAACAAGCTAACAAGAGCCAACAGAATTTGGAAAAAGGATTTTCGATTCCCTGAAACAGCAGTCATTAACCCCGTAGTAAATTGCAACACTTTTCAACTTAGTGAGCCAGATTGACCCGCCTTTTCATTACGGTGAACAAGTCAGACGAGCTCGCTCTTGAATTCTCTGACACATCTTTAATTTTCCCTGATGAAACCTCTCCAGGTTTTTACCCCATGGGTGACGGGCTCTGTTGAGAACGTCAAGGGAGATCGTTTTGCAAGGCGCCCTGTTTTTCCTTTCTCTTAGGTATTCATACGTAAATCAAGGCCGGGGGAGCAAGCTCGGGGATGCCATCACATATTGGGGGGCCTTTGGTTTTACAAACCTCCCTTTTGTAGGTTTCACTTATGTAACCTGCTATGTTTAAAACACATACAGACGCTGCAATCGTGTTTATGCATGTATAGAGAGCAATACAGCTACATTCAGGTGTACAGATATTCATAGCCATATATATATATATATATGTGTATATATATATATATGAAGTAATTATATAATCTTATGCGTTATGACAACATGCACATCATTCTGGGTCAGTTTCATTTTAGTCAAATCGCTTATTTTTTAGTTGACTTTCATTCCCTTTGGAGGAGTCGGGATCCGGCCAAGGCCTTCGTAACTAATAGAAATGCCAACCGTCTCCTCAGCAGATTGATAAGTCAAAACGAGTCAGGAGGAATAAAAGAGACAGGGCAGTCCGTAGATGACAGAAATGGCACGTATTCCTTCTCTTTTATCCTGGGCCTTGGAACAGACGGGCTGCAGTGTGTGTGTTTCCACCAGAGCACATTTCCTAGAGGCAGGGACCAAGGACACGCTCACCTTGAGCCCTCCGAGGTCCCCCCCCCCCCCCCCGGTGGGTGAGGTTTTCTGATTCCGTCCAGAGTTCTCCACAGCTCAGTCAGTAACACACGTACAAAGATTTCTTTTGCTCCCAAAACAGACGCACAGGTGGGTGAGCACCCAGACATTCTGATTTACAAGGACACCCAAAGCGTGCATCTTAGGACCAGGGAGGCCGGCCACTGTGGAGAAGGCCCCTCTCCTTCTCTCTGCGCGGGAATCGGGCCGCCCACGGGCACTGACGTCCGTGCACCTTCCTTTCCACAGAAGTGGGTGGACGGAGGCCTCACCAACAGTCTCCCCGTCCTGCCCGCAGGCCGCACAGTGACCATCTCCCCTTTCTGTGGACGGCTGGACATCTCCCCCCAAGACAAAGGGCAGCTCAGTGTGTACATCAAGGTCACCAACCAGGACATAATGGTGAGTAATTACCTTCAGTGACATTTAAAGTGCCCTAGTCCACTGGAAATCCCCGCAGAATGAATGCAGCCTGCAGCCGGGCCTGGCAATTCTCCATCATGCCAAGAGACCTGGGGGCCTGGGGCTGTCAGGATGCAGTCTGTCTGCTGCTGGTTAACTGACATTTTTGTGGCAGGGGAACTAGGGATTGAACTCAGAGGCACTCGGCCACTGAGCCCCACCCGAGCCCTATTTTGTATTTTATTGAGAGACAGGGTCTCCCTGAGCTGCTTAGGGCCTCGCTGCTGCTGAGGCTGGCTTTGAACTCGCCATCCTCCTGCCTCAGCCTCCCCAGCTGCTGGAATTACAGGCGTGAGCCACCGTGCCCGGCTTAATTAACTGACATTTTGCATAGCTTTTTCTCTCTCTTCGGCTCTTTCCCACACCCATAAACTTGGTAGGCCATCAGTGCAGTTTTCGATTGGGTCATTTATTTATTTAGAAAGATAGAAGAACTGAAATATTGGCGAATGTTGGACAGATACTGGCATGAAGATATCTATTCCCTTAATCTCATGTATCTGGACCTGGGGCGATGGCATATTATCCAGGACAGGCCTGGCACCCCCTGGAGATGTTTGGGGTTGTCATATCTTGGGGTTGCTCCCGGCGTCTCGGGGGTGAAGGCTGTTAAACGTATGTCCTGCAGCCTGAACTTGTGTCTTTCCCTCCTAGTTGTCTCTGCCCAACCTCATGAGGCTCAACCAGGCCCTCTTCCCTCCAAGCAGAAGGAAAATGGAATCCCTGTATCGGCGTGGATTTGATGACACCGTGCAGTTCCTGCACAAAGAAGACTGGTTTGAATAAAACGCCGGAAAGCTTAGAAGGCACAGCAAGTTGCGGGTCCTTTTGGAGGGCGCCTTCTCATTAAACCCTTGTTTAAAAAAAAAACAAAAAATTCTGCCAGGACTCTGTCAATTTAATTATGGCCCATTGCAATGGATCTATCTTTAATACTTGAATCAGTGCTGGGTGCAGGGAAGAGGGCATTTGATCAGAGTTGGCAGCATCAGGGGATGAGGAATGGTTTTTGCATCTCCTCCTGCATCAGGCCACAGGGCAGCGGGGGGAAGAGGAATCTGAGACATAGGCTGCATGCTTTCAGATCTGGGAGGAACTTAAATAGACAAAATGCTGCAGAACACCAAGAGCCAAGTAAACCCAAGTCGACGAGCAAGAATTAAAATCCAGAGTAACCATGCAGCGCCCTGTTTGTAAATCACACTGTGCGGATGCCGCGTCCCACTTTGTGAAGTGGCATCCAATCACCGAGGGCTGATTCGCTGACACCGTCTTCAGTCTGTTTTGATGGGGTTTCGCCAAGCATGAACTCTTCATTACCAAGAGGCACTTAGAAACAAACCAATTTAATGGCGTGGATTTAATTGTCCTGCATTCCTCTTTTCACCCCCATGAAACCATTCTTTAAATCAGTTTTATGGTTCTCAAAAGCCCCAAATACACAATTTTTTACACACAGACACTAATTACGGCCTCTTAGGAGTTCTGCAGAGACCCCGTCTACAGTAATGATGGTCCTTGGGGTGTGTATTTCATCTACGTGAGCAAACGTGGTTGAATCTCCATATGTGGCTTTATTAAGTGACAGGAAGACTGGATTATCAGTTCACGTTTGTGCCAGTTTATTTACTAGCTAAATTTCCAGCTTTGCCTAAGATTTTTCACCTTACTCTCTCTCCTTTTGCAAATATTCTATTTGTATGATCTTTCCATAACTACTTTTGGTGTGTGCGGGGATACCAGGGGTTGAACTCAGGGGCACTCAACTGCTGAGCCCCGTCCCCAGCCCTATTTTTGCATTTTATTTAGAGACAGGGTCTCCCTGAGTTGCTTAGGGCCTCCCTTTGGCGGAGGCTGGTTTGGAACTCTCCACCCTCCTGCCTCAGCCTCCCAAGCCGCTGGGATGACAGGTGTGCACCACCGCATCCAACCATGACTTCTTTCTTGAAGAAAAGTGACTTGGTCTCTTGGATTTTTTTTTTTTTTTGAAGAATGCATTGTAACCCAGTACATATATCCTTGACCATGTGGGTGGATGATCCTTTCCTTAAAAAAAAAAATTGTGAGATATAGACATATAAATGTGCAGCGACTTTCCCGTGCAACATACAGCAAGATCTGTACCCCCCCAGGCGTTCCTCAGAGGAGGCGTACCAAGTCCTCAGGGAGGCCAGCCACAGAGCGTGCGCTGTCAATCTCTGGAGTGTGTCCCCGGGTGTCTAGATAACGGAATTCCACATAGGATCAGCCCCACCATTGGAGTCAAAATTTTGCAGCATGCTTGAACCGATGGATACAAATTCGGAAGAGATTTTGTGACCCAGATACTGACATGTTTGCAGGGTAATTACTGGGGCAGACTGCATGGGGAGTCTACAGAGGCAATTCCCTAATGTCTGTGGACCCGTCATTTAAAATCCAACTTGTCTTCCTTTTCTGCTTTCCAATCACGGTCTTCGTAACTATGGGAACCCAGCGCTTCCATTGACAACGAGAGAAAATGAAGTTCAAGGATGCTCTTGAGGAGCAAGCAGTGCACTGCACAAAGAAAGCAAGGAGTCTGCCCGTTCTGGTTGCCCAAGATCAGGTGCCAAGGTCAGATCAGCCATGCAAGGTCCCAGGAATCTTGCAAAGAAACTCGCAGCTCGCAGCAATGAACACATAGATTCCATTTACCCTGCTTCTTTCTTTATCGTAATGATTAAAAAAAATGAATACCATCATAGAAAAACTCCCTCTTTATATTTATAAGTACTGATCCTACAGAGTTCTTCGGACTCCGTCACTCTTTACAGCCGGGGAACCAGTCATTACCAGAAGTTCACTGCGTTGAGGATTTTCTTGCTTAAGCTCTATCTAGATGATAGCAAAACCAGCCTAAAAGTGGAAGTAATTGTCTGCATAACTCGAGGTAGGAGGAGACGCAAGTCCTATAGTTCAGGAAACACAGAGAGTCGTTCCAACGGTGATCATGATTTGCAGACTGACAGTTTTCTTGGGATGAACTTACCACGTAACTGGTCAGCTCTGCGCTCGAATTTGTCTCAGCTCAAACCTCATTCGAGTTCGGCCACCTGTCCCGATTGTGACTTTTGTCACAAAAGTGTGCTGGTCGGTATGACATGTGTCTCTTGTGTCTTCAGCCTGGACCATGATGTCACCCTTATGGTCTTCATGGCACCAGGAAGTTTGGAGATTAAAAATCTGGTCTTGTGTTCATCTCTTGGGGCCGCCATATCAAGTACTGAGAACCGGATGGCTTTGAAGTAGCATCCATCCAGCCCGTCTGTCTGTTTTCACAAGATCATCTTTCCTGGGTGGATTTCTAGATTTATAGATAAATAAATGTCCTGTCTTGTTCTTAGAAGGACACCAGTCATTCCACAAGGGACTGACCCTAAATCTAGACTGATCTCCTCTTGAGATCCTTAACTCATTCCATCTGCCTGTTTCCAAATAACACCCCATTCTGAGACGTCCAGTTGGGGCAGAGGGGCACTCTTTAAACCATCACGGTGATTTTATAGTGTTTCCCCCAGTTTGAGTGTTTCTGATGTTTTCTCAGGATTCGATTCAGGCTAAATATCTTTGGCAGAGGATTACCCATGCCTAGTGATGCCTGCCATGCTTCTTTCCTTTGTAGTTAGTAAATATCTTGTGGAGAGAGATTTTCAGATTTTCTCCTCATCAAGCTCTCAAAATTATTCCTATCCCAAGGTGTTTAGTTACGTGGCCTCCTGGTTTCCACTGGGTATAGCCTCTTATGATCTATCCCCACTTATATTGACGTTCACATTGTCCTGAGAGTGCTCCTCGGGAACCTGTTTAGCTGACTCTTGTTGACAGCTCTCGCAGTACTTTGAGCACTTTCTCACTTTCAGCAACAAGATATCTCAGGCTCATCTTGTTCTTTCTCTGCCTCAGCCTTGAAGTCATCCCTTCCTCCAAGGGGTGTTGGTTCTGTCTAGTGGAAATGGTATTTATATTTATGGTAACTATATACCCAATTTAGTAGACAAATAACCATGTTAGTGGTGTGTTGCTGCTACCAGGCTATCTCAGTGAATACAACTAGGAAATTTATATGTATACAGGTGTGGAAGCATACATGTGCCAACAATTATCTGTATATCTACCTACCTAACTACCGTTATCTATCTTTTATCTACCTCTTGTTACTTAGCTTTATCTATGCATCCTTCCATTCATTCATCCATCCATTCATCCATCCATCAATCCATTTACCCATCAATCCATCCATCCTTCCAACTATCCATCCATCCATCAATCCATGTACCCGTCAGTCCATCTATCCTTCCATTTATCCAATCATCCATCCATCCATCTTTCCATCAATCCATCCATCCTTCCAACCAATCACTCATCCATCCATCCATCAATCCATTTACCTGTCAGTCCATCCGTCCTTGCAACCAACCATCCATCCATCCATCCATCCATCCATCCATCCATCCATCCATCTTTCCATTAATCCATTTATCTATCAATCCATCCATCTTTCCATCAATTCATTTACGTGTCAGTCCATCTATCCTTGCAACCAACCAACCAATCATCCATCCATCCATCAATCCATTTACCTGTCAGTCCATCCATCCTTCCAACAACCATCCATCCATCCATCCATCCATCCATCCATCCATCCATCCATCTTTCCATCAATCTGTCAATCCATCCATCCTTTCAACCAACCATCCATTCATCCATCCATCAATCCATTTACCTGTCAGTCCATCTATCCTTCCAACCAACCATCCAGCCAGCCAGCCAGCCAGCCATCTTTCTTTCCATCAATCCATTTATCTATCAATCCATCCATCCTTCCATCTATGTATCCATCCACCCATCTTCTATGAAAACGCATCCATTCAGCAGATATACCCAATTTCACAGCTCATTCTAGTTTATTTTATTCTGTTCTTACAACTCTCCTCTGGCACAGAGAACTCTGTCTCTGGTTATGATTATTCTTCAGTCAGTGCTCCTCGTGGCCCTGATGCCATCTCTACTCCCCCGCCGTCCCCTGTGGGGATACATGCTCTCTCAGCTGTACTTGGACTGCCCAGGCTGATTGCTGTGCAGAGTGGGAATTCTTTGAAAGTTTCCTTGTCTTTTCTGTGTCCTCTTAATAAAATAGCCTTTACATCTTGGGCTGGGTTTTCATATGGACTGCCATTTCTCTACACTCGTAAACACTTCTCCATATTTCGTCCACCCTGCATCACGTCTTTATCACACTTCTTCTCAGGTTCCTTCATTCACGGGCTTCTTGTGAACCAAGTTCCTTTTCCTAGAATCCATTGTATGTTGTCCCTGGTGCGTGGAACACTGCTGCTAGTTGTGTGCTGCTCACGGTGCTCAATTCTATCTCCAGTTGTAAGAAACAGAGTCTCCGGGATAGTCCTTATAGGCCATCATACTGACTGTGATTGTGAGAGCTCTGTTTGCTTGTTTAAGACAATTAATTAATCCTTCCCTACACCCTGACTGTCAGTATGGCACAGATGCAGCAATCCCATCAATCCTGTCTTGTTTCTGTTTTAAAAGAAGGTCTTGGGTTTCTTTTGTAAAATAAAGGAAGGAAAGTTAAATAACTTTCATCAAGGTCACAGGCCTATCCTTTTCCCAGTTTATTTATAAATATCATTTCTCCAGGACTTTTTATTTTTTTAATCTGTTCTTTTTAGATATTTTTAGTAGAGTGTATTTAGATAGGAGGTGTCCCCAGAAGACTCATATGAGACAATACAAGAATGTTCAGAGGTGAAATGATTGAGTTTTGAGAGTCTTAACCTAATAGTGGATTAATTCACTGATATGGATTAAGTGGGTGATAACTGTAGGCAGGTGGGGTGTGGTCCCTGGGCTGTGCCTTTGGGGTCTCTATCCAGTCCCTGGCCAGCAGAGCTCTCTCTGCTCCCTGGTGCCCTGTCCTGAGCTGCTCTCCTCCTCCAGGCCCTGCCGCCATTTTGTTCTGCTCCCCTTGGGCCAGAGCCATGGAGTCGGCCAGCCACAGACTGTAACTCTGAAATTGCCAGTCAAAATAAGCTGTTCCCCCTCCAAGTTCTTCTTGTCTTGTTGGATCTTTTGGTCACAGCAATGAAAAACTGACTAACACATGCATTGTTTATATGTAGTAGAATTTAATCTCCCCATTCAGGAGCATTTTAGGTCTGATTCCACACAAGAAGGTTAATGTGTAGTTTTTGTATGTCTCTCACAATTTCTAGGTATTAGACTTCTTTGTTGCTATTATGAATGAATTTTGTCAGTTTTTAAATTTTTCCTGATATAAACATATCTTGATATAAACTTTGTATGTACCTAGAGACATTTTAATGAATTTTTTCATAATAATTTTTCAGTTCCCTACATTGGAGTTTTAGACAATTATGACAATTATGTGTGTATCATATACAGATTAAATGTATATAAATACACTTATATATAACTGAATATATATATAACACATAAACTATATATATAAATTTCCACGTAATATAGATACATAGACTATATGTACCATTTTCATGTAATTTATTCATGTATCTATCAATAATTATCTCCTTGGTTCTGATGTCTGTTGGTCTGTTGACCTTTTGATATTTGGATTTGAATTTTCAACAGTAAAATTCTAAATTTGGGTCCCTATGTGAATTGCCTGAAGGAAGGGGAAAAAAAATTCTCACCAGATACAGTGATTTGACAAATTTCCATATGCGTGCTACATTAATAAAACAGCTACACTCGATTAAGAAGTAAAAGAAGTGTCAATAAATTATCATTCAAAAAATTATCCACAGTCAAATGGCAAACCTTATTCCTCATAATAAAGCATGGAAGAAATTTTCATTATATCAAGAATAAAGCAAGTGTGTTTGACATCTCTACTACGATGCTAATTGTTCTGAAAGTGCTAGAAAAGACCGCGATGGAATCAAGGCTAAAAATGGAGAAAATAGCTCAATCATTACCAATTGTAAATTTTCCCTAGCATTGTGCGCATAACCGAACACACCACAGGTACTCGGTGGTTGAGAAATAGATGAATGGCCAAACGCATAAGAGTGCAATTAATGAGTGGAAGAAATACATGACGAAGTTTTCATCAAAATGTCTATAGGCACCTAGGAAAGTCAACTCCGTGTTTATATCAGGAGAAATTCAGAAAGAGGCAAAATTGATTCACAATAGCAAGAGAGATGCACAACGTCTAGAAACGTGGAAGACATAAAGACATTTAATCAGGTATTGTGACAGCAGAATGCATTTTGATTCATTTTACACAATTGCACCATAACTTTTCATTTCTCTGGTTGTACACAATGTAGCTTTGCACCATATGGGCAGTCACACATGTACTGAGGTCTATCTCATTCTACCATCTTTCCTACCCCCATGCTCCAGCCTCAACCCTCCCTCTCCTTTGCCCCCTCAAAGTTCCTCCATCCCCCTCCCCCCGCCATTATGGATCAGCATCCACTTATCAGACAGAACATTCAGCCTTTAGTTTTGGGTGACTGGCTTACTCTGCTTACCATGATATTCTCCAACTCCATCCATTTACCTGCAAATGCCATGATTTTGTTCTCTCTTTAATGTTAATATTCCATTGTGTATATATACCACATTTTCTTTATCCATTCATCTACTGAAGGGCACCTAGGTTGACTCCACAGCTTAGCTCTTGTGAATTGTGCTGCTATGAACATGGATGTGGCTGCGTCCCTGTAGTATGGGCTGATTTTCAGTCCTTTGGGTATAAGCCAAGGAGTGGGATAGCTGCGTCAAATGGTGGTTCCATTGCAACTTTTCTAATGTTCTTTTTACTTTTTAAAAATTCGACATTTCTCAATTGGACATATTTCAGGGTACAATGTTGGTAATTTGATGTCGCTCAACAAAGTGCAATGATCAAATCAGGTCAGTTTGCATTTCCATCTCCTTAAACAGTCCTCGTTCCTTGTGTTGGGTCACTTAGACTATTTTAGATTTTTTTCAGGAAGCAGCCCAGGGCTGAGTTTTTCCACCACATCAGATCTTATATACAGGCAGAGTCTGTGGAACAGTGGGTATCAAAAAATGTGGCTCATTCATCATTTTCCCAATGTCCAACTTGGTTATTTATAAAGCTCAAACATAATTATTAAAATTGCCCGTATTCAATATTTTTCTATCTTAATTGCAGACTCATGTCTTTTCTTAGCTATTCTTTCTCATTAAAAAAAAAAAAAATCTATAAAGAGATCATTTATAGGAGAGTTTCTTGCCCAGAGTTTTTCATGCATATGAATGAAACTCAGAGAGGTCAGGGAAGAGGACAGAATCACCAGGATCTAGGTACAGCCCAGGACTAGACCTGGCACATTGGCACAGGAAGCAGGAATGAACGCATCTTCATGTGTCCTTAGGTAGCCGCTCTCTAAGCAGAATTCACACTGTTCCTTATTAGTGGGCACAGAGCAGGGTGGGTATTCGGGGATTTTGTGGGTTCTTAAAGCACGACTCACATAAGTGTCTGAGGACACTTGATGACGCACATTCCTGACCCGCTGTGAGCTTGGGGGTTGATGCTCTGGAAATCTGACGTAGGATCACACATTGACTTCTCCAGCCTCCGTTTTTCCATGTCAACATGGGAACTATTTCAGACAACATGGAACTATTGAAACCTTGTGTGTGTGTGTGTGTGTGTGTGTGCGAGAGAGAGAGAGAGAGAGAGAGAGAGAGAGAGAGAGAGAGAGAAATGCAGGATCTCAGGTATTTCCAGACCAACTGAACCCAGTGTGCATTTTAAGGACATTCCCCAGGGATTGATATGCACATCAAGTCAGGAGGAGCCCGGCCCAGACTCTGGTTGCTATAGCGATGGGAATACCAATGTGTTCCCAGGAGGGTGATGAGGGACAGATGATACGGACGGCCGGCATTGCCCTATTTTATAGGCACCCTTTTCCCAAGATGTTTGGTAGGAAAGAGATTGAGAGAGGGGAGGGGAAACTTGAAAGTCGGAGGTGCGCATTGATATTTGGGTTGGGCACTGTCGGGACAGGAGGAAAGGAGGGTTGGTATGGTTGATGGTTAAATGAGAAAATAACAGTGAATGGAAGAAAAAAACCCCACAAAGTCAGAGCATTGATTTCATGAGGTTCTGGTGAAGGCTAAACCAAAGGCCCCGGTGGGAGATTGGAGAACTGTTAGGAGAAGCAGGAGTTTTGGAGGAAAGAGAAGTTGCAATGTGAGAGGCTGAGGTCCTTCATCTGGACCCTTGGTGAGCACAACCCTGTCTTTATGACTTTCTACCCCAATTAAGTAGCCTGCAACCGGAAGCAGAAGTTAAGACCTATGGTAGTGACGGTGGCACCTGAGAAGCTGGGAGGTCTGGGATAGGAGGCATGAAGGGCACTGGGGACAGAACAGCTCTGGGTTGGTAGGGCAGATGACAGAGTCGGGACACCTGAGACGGAGTGAGTCTTGGAGAGAAACACAGAGAAGCACAACAATTTTCCTTGGGCCCCCAAGAATGCAGTTGGCCGTCTATGGAAACCATGAGCCCCCAGATAAACCTTTCCTCCTCTAACTGTTCTGCTCACGTCTCTTTGTCATAGTTTGGAAACGCTGACTCAAACAGGGGGAGAATTCCATGTTGGCTCACGGTTTCAAAAGACGAGTCAGATTGCTGATGGAGTCCAAGGCAGAAACGTGACCGAAGGGGCATTGTGAAGCAAAGCTGCGTAGCCCATGGCCACCGAGAGGCAGAGAGAGAGAGAGAGAGAGAGATGGGGAGAGAGAAAGGGGGAGAGAGAGAGAAGATCAACTCTCCCGGGCATATAGCCAGTGACCTATCTGCGCCAAGTAGGTCCCTGCATCCACTCGTATTTACTCATCAGTGGATCAGATTAATCTTAATTCTGTCACCTCCTTATTTTTACCTGCCGACTTACGTTGCATGTTTTGCTTCCAGTGACAAAACATCACGAAGAATTAATTCTGCCGATAGCCCAGGTACACTCCCCCGCAGCGCTGTCCTCTGCCTCCTCTTAAGTATTCTCAGGCAGATGTTCTCAATTAGTGACTCTCGCCTCTGCATTACACGAGCTTATTCACCATATTCCAGAGGGCATCAGAACTTGGGCTTCCTCTCCCCTCGACCAACAGGTAATTCCACGGTTTAATTTCCACTAGCCGCAGGCAACGTGGAATTTATTCCCGCATCTTCCTCCCTTAATGTTGATAAATTCCTTGGCATCCCCAGAGTCTGTGTGCATGAAGAACACCGCTGTTTTTACTTCCCCGTGTTATATTTCTGTAGCAGGCTCCTCTGCATATCCACGTTTTATTTATGCAACCCATAAAGCCAAAGCTTATTAATTGAACAAATTAGATTTCCATAGACGCGTAGATATTGATCCCACACCTAGTCAAATCCTTCTAATCATTTCATGAAAAGCACAGGCGAACAGATCTGGTCTTCTTCATGCTTTAAGCATCATATGGAGCTGGAACAGTATTCAATGTGGAAAATTGGATTGGTTCACTTAGATGAATCGGGGCAAAAGTGCCGATTCTTTCGCTTACCTGGTGTCTCTTCATTATCCGTATTGTTTTTCTCTCTGATTCATTTTTAGCGTGGCCTTTCTTGTATTTCATCCATTTTACCAGTTGCACACATTTTATTTCAATCATCTCCCACAACCTAAAAGCCAAAACCCAAGTATTCCAAACAGACTGAAGCCTCCGGTTTATGCACCAGCTTTTCCTGGGGTGCCTCACGGTACCTTCCGGTCCCCTCCAAGGTGATTCTACTTGAGTTGGTCATGCAACAGCAGAGACTCTACTTTCATAGTCAACGTCTGTCCCTTCCTTGTCAATCCCATTTCTCGGTGACCTTGGCTTTTACCCATTCCTTTCTCTGGGAGTAAGCAAATTCTCAACTAAATTCTAGTCTGTAAGTTCATGACTCCCAAGTTCTGGGTCTGGCCCAGACTTCCCAACATATGGCCCCTGGGAACCGCAACTCCACCTTCCGTGTACCAACGGCGGCAGGAAGCAGCTTCAATTGCGGGTTCTGAAGGAGACCTGCTCAAGCCCAACTACATCCAAACATTCGGGTCATTCTGGCTCTTGGACATACCTGTTTTTATTGCCCATCTATGGGACAGTTTTGAATATTGATTGGATTCTCATTATTCCTGTGAGATTTTGACCTCCAGGGCTTGATCCCCACAATGGTCACGTGCTTTTAATGATGCCTCCCACCCGCCACCCTGAGCTCACGTCCCGGGCTGTTCATACTGGGGGACGGTCAGTCCTGTCTCTGTGAGTTTGTCCACCTTTTTAAATATTTTTTTTTTCGAATGATAAAAAATAAAATTAACCAAGTTGCTCTCGATAGCCATCTGCCTCACTTGAGAAATAGTTCCTGAACACCCTCGCAGACTCTCACCAGCTGTGAGTTTAAGACCAGATTGTTCCCTAGGAATCAAAACAGGTGTTTTACCCACCATAAATATAGTTAGACAGATGGAATGTTTAGAATAAAGAGAAACCCTCCAAAGTAAGATCCCATTATCTGGTTCTTCCTGAATAATCTACCACTATCTATAGAAGGTTATTTATGGGAGGAGCAGCATGAAGGAGTGGGAAAAAAAACAGAGAAAACCTTTCGTTTATGGTTTGTAACAAAATGTTGCAGACTGAGGAGCACTAAGCACACCAAGTGCAAAGTGCCGAATTACTCTACCTAGACACCCCCATTTTCCTATCACGGTTAGTTTTTGGACTCGTTATTGTTTTTCCGATTATGACAACATTTGTCTAGATGACATCTGTGTCCCCTGCGGAGTAATTTAAAGCTCGGTTTGCATTCTGTGTGTGTTCATTTTTTTTTGTTGTTGTTGTTTTTAATAAGGAGCCTTGTTCTGTTCATGACACCAGATAATGTGCAAAAACATTCATAGAAATATTATATTCCTGAAATTTTATAGAGGGGAAAGTCACTTGTACCATCGCTTTTTACATGCAAAACGTTTTCCAAACTGTGATTTGAACAGAAGTCGTTTCCCCTGGGGGTTATTTTAGGATGAAGAAGTTTCTGAGCCTGATGCCATCTGACAGGTTACTTTTAGGGAGGTTTAAACCCTCTAAGCAAATCAGAGTATATGTATAGGCATATGCACATATATATATATATATATATATATATATATATATGGAAAGATAGAATATACATATGATATTCTCTATATATGTTCTATAGAGAGAAAGAATATAGACACAGAATATCTACGTATCTAGAAATATATGTATATCTATCTGTGGAGCCACACATTTTGATTTTCAATCTGCAGAAGTGAAATGCCCACTTATCTTCTGCGACATGGACACTGGCTGTTTTTAGAAAATTTGCATCTGGTAGCCAGCGTTCTTTTAAACGTTTTGTGAGGTTTGTTTGATGTTCATGATGCTGAGGATGGAATCCACAGTCTCATGCGTCATGCCGGGCAAGCACCTTACCACTGAGCTGTGTCCCCAGTCCAGTGTTGTGATGCAAAATGATAATGCACGTTGTCCGAAAGCCGATAGGGTCTTTCCAAACACAACATCTCCAGGTCTGTCCTGCATAATCATGTATCAGGAGTAGTCTACTCAAGCCCCTTTCATAAAATGCCACGGGGTTGGCATAGAACCTGTCTAATCATCCCACATCTCCAGGTGACTTATAATCCCCCCATACTGTGCAGCAAATGTTATGTAAATAGTTGTTATGCTGAATTGTTTGGGGAACAATGATAAGAATACAAATTTGGACATGTTCAGAACAAATGCAATATCGTAAAAATATTTTCAATGTATGGTTTGTTGAATCCATGAAAGCAGAACCCAAAGATGTGGAGGCAATTTGTATTTGCCTTCTCTCTCTCTCTCTCTCTCTCTCTCTCTCTCTCTCGATATATAAACACATTTCTTTTTTTTTTAGTACAAAAAGAGATTTGCTTCCTACTTTCTATGGAGTACAGAGTATTCTGCATCTTTCTTGCTCTCCCCCAACTCAGTAGCGTACACAGAAATCATTTTCTTTGACTTGCGGTTTTTATTAGTTCTTTGTGTGCATTAAAACCTTCACGGTCATTTCCTACTTGTGGTCACTTAGATTCCTCGTGACCCTTGGCATCTATCTCTGCACATTGCAAATATTCCCATAGGGTACACCTTTCTAGAAGGTTCACTGCTGGTACCAATGGAATACGCAATTAGAATTCTGCAGGCACCCAGGATGACCGCCCTCTACACCCACACGTTGAACCCAGATGCACTCTGTTCGTAGTTTTTGAGAATATTTCCTTCCACACTTTCATGAGACACAATGTACCACGTTTCCGTTTTGAGCTGTATTAAGTGAAGATCATACGAAGATCATCTTATATGGCAAAGAAATAGAAATTCGCCAAAATTTCCTAAACGTTAACACAACGTGGAGGCGAATCTTTGATGAGAGAGTTAAATCTCCGCGTAAAAGATGTTTCTCGTGGAAATAGCTGATCTCACGGTAAGTTTGCTAAACGTTCTGCATAATACTAAAGCACGATTCATAGTGGAGGCAAGTCTCTCTGCTAGATTTATACACAAAGCACACTTTATCAATATGTGCTTAAATATTAATCGACACTATACATACACAGCCTGCTAATTTGGTGTTTGCTTAGGGTTCCTCTACATTTAACTCTTCACCCAGGAAAATTATTAATGGGATTGGAAACCAATGCCGCATATCCCAGAAGACGATGAATGCAGCTTCTCTGCTGATTTAAAATCTTAGGACAAAGTGCAGGCAGCGTCTGAAGAGGGAGAAAATCAGACAAGAAGTGTTCTCCCAACATCCGAAACATCATTTCTTGCTGCATTCGTTCACGAAGTCCCTAGACGTCAATCAAGACGCACTGTAGTCATGCACACCCAACCGCAATATCACGTGGAATATTTGGGGGTCCAAAATTCATGATCAGGTGGGAAAACAGAATCAGAGAGACAACAATAACCGGCAAACCTAGGAAATCTCTGATAATGGCATACAGACTTTTCACGTAGAGATTTCCCTAAGGATTTTCCATCCGGAGGGATTTACATTGATGGCTGGAAGTTAGCATTCTTCAGGGTGAAAGATGTTCATTGGAGGGACCCTTTTATTTTCTTTTTCTTTTTTTCTGTTTTCCTTGAGCACCTTGAGAGTTTGTCTCGCAGTTGTTAAACATTTTCAGAGGGTCCCCACTACGGTCTCAGAAGCGAGCGTTCTGCAGATACTGAAAATGGACAAACAGCCAAGCACAAACTTTGCTTAACCTACGGGGGCCTGCAATCCCAATTAGCTCTGCTGACTTTGCACTGAACACAGAAACTCTCAGTCCCTCGAATCTGAGCTGTCTCCCTCCTAACAGTTGCAGGAAGGCCCTTTGGCTTGGATTTTCTCTATGCTAGCATCTTATACCTCTTGCAAAGTCGACTCTAAAAGGTCATTTCCGTCCTAGTTTTTTCTTTACCCCTTATGATACCGAGGCTCCTGTCGGGTCACATCTCTTTCCGATTAACTCTGGTAAGTATGGCACCCGAATGCATTGAAATTCTCATTGCTAGAAAGGCATATGTGGATTCAAAAGGTGGGGGAGACTCGGGATGCAACTTAGAGGTAGAGAGCATGCTTAGCCTAGGCAGGGCTCGGAGTTTGTTCCCCAGCAATGCAAAAAAAAAAATAAAAATAAATAAAAATCGATAAAAGTTTCAGGTGAAAGATGGACCACGAGTGGGAGGTGGAGTGGGCGTAGCTGGGGGAGAGGCCGGCTGCTTCATAAACACCGCTGCTCCAGGGCAGAAGAAGATGGTGCGCTACCTAAAAACAACCCAGCCTGCAGAGTGACAGGCAGAGGAATCGTGGATGACAGGCGGTCTGGGAGAAGACAAGCAGAGAGTTTCTCCTCCCTTGGAGGCGAGGAATATGCTCTGTGGAATATTGTGCCTGGTGAAGAAGTGCAGAAGGTCCCCCGGGCTGAAGACAGAGGGAGATGTCTGGAAGCAGGAGCCGTGCTAGATTGGAATGATCTGAATCATCTGCTGCATGCATCGTCGTCGTGGTGAAGACAGGGGCATGTCCTGCCGACAGACGTGCCCAGCCTGCACAAGGAACGTGCCGCTTGGCAGCGGGCACAAGACGAACGTCGTCATCGATTCCAAGCGTGGAAGCAGGAAGGTGTCATAGCTGTGTTTCAGGGAGATAAATCTGCAATCCCTGAGTGGGAACCAGGAGAGAAGTTAGGAGCCAGTTTTGGAGATGATCATCTGTCTGTGAAGGGTGTAGAGGGCTCTGAATCGAAGTCATGGCAGAGAAATCGTTGAATCTCCTTTTCCCGGAATGCTGGTCCCATCAAATGGATACCTCCTCCAGCTGAAAAGATTCAAACGAGAAGAAAATGCGGATAAGATATCCTGTAAGGAGATCTTTAAGAGATTCAAGTGTTTCAAACCGTCCGAGAATTTCCAGACTAGTAGTTTCGGAGGAAAGCCTGAACCCAGAGAAGTTAGGTAAGTAGTAGAACTTCCAAACTCTTATGGCCCAGACAGAATGGCCAACGTCACCAGGATAGAAAGGGGCAGGGAAAAGATAGTCCCCAAGGACCCACTTCCTACTGTCTCCACCACCTCCCAATAATCCATTTAAATTCCGACTCCCCCCGTGGATTAATCCACTGATGAGGTCAGAGCCTTCACGATCCATCACTTCCCACCACCTTTGAACATTGCTGCATTGGGCACCACGCCTTCAACACATAATTTGGGGGAGGGGGGACACTTTATATCCAATCACAACTGACATCAATCCCAAGTCCTTGAGAGAGTAGAGTGTGGTCTAGACAAGACGGATCTGGTTTTGCCCAACTGGGAGAACTGTAGGTATCAAAAGTCAATGTCGAGGTTGCTCTCCGGGATGCGTTGTCAGGATGCTGAAAGGAATCACTGAGCGCACAGAGCTTCCAAAGGAGTGGTGTGGGGCGTTGAGGAGGGAAGGAGCAGACTTGCAGGTGTTACAGGGAGGGCCAAGTCAGAATTTATGGAGGCAGCGTGTGTCGGATCCTCACCGAGCCAACTCCAGCCAAAGGCTTCGGGTACGAGCAATGTATTAAGAAGAGAGTCTCACGAAAAACCATTAAGGGCCAGGGAGACGCAGAGAGGGGAGGGAGATACGCAATCGCTGTATGAGTAGCATCTATCAGGGGAACCCTGCAGCAGCCGAGGCTCAGGAAAAGAGCCAGGGGTCACGAGAGCCAGCGAGGTAAACGGTGTCCTCTGCAAAATGAGGGAGGACGTGACAAGCAGAAAATCTTGCATGACCTCAGAGAGAGCAGGTTCAGGAACAGGAAAGGAGATGAAATGAGTTTTCGAGGGAGACAAGCAAAAGAGTAAGAATCAGATATCGTAAGGAAAACTCTCGGCTGGGCGACGCTCGTGCCCGGTGACACTCACGTCGGAGTTTCATCCCCACTGTGAGGTATTAAGAGCTTAGAAACTTAATTCATGTCCGGTGCTTGGAGAAGGGACCTTTGGGACGTGGTGAAAATATCAGATGAGGTCATCAGGGTGGAGCCCCCATGACTGAATCCTGATGGCTTTGTAAGAGAGGGAGACAGACCAGAGGACATACAGGCATGCTCAGAATCCATCTGTCACCAAGACGATGCCCTGCACCGTGTCCAGGCTTTGCTAGCAAAAGGTCCATCACCAGATGCAGCCTGGACCAGGAGCCAAAGTTAGCATCCTTTCTTTATAAGGTACCCAGTCTGTTACTAGCAAAGACGACGGACGAAGCCAGCCTGTTTTGCATGAAATATGGTGGCCCAAAGTCCTCTCTTGGGGTGATACTTTGGAAAGAATGGTTCTTCCCAAGAGACACCTGGAGATGTTCACCATCACACAAGACCCCAAATAACTTGGATGCCCACGCAGCTTCCCTAGCGGTCAGCCCATGCAGGCTGGACGTAATGGTCAATAAATGGCATTCTGCAATCGGTGTGGCTTGAAAGGTTTCCTCTGTGCTCAGAACTGAGGGTGGAGTGCACCAGGCAGACGAAGCATGCTCGATACGGTTGGCTTTTTACTTCTGGCTTTAGGTGGTACCGGGGACCCCACCTTCACACCCTCATGCATGCTCCGTGACCAGATGAAGCACCACTCTTTCCTGCCATCTTCTGCACCCCACCCCCCAGCTCTCTTACAGGGCCTGTCCTGAGCTGCCCTGAGCATTCACGTCCTTTTAAAACCACGAATCTTTACTGACTTTCTGCTAAAAGCTCGTCCGCCTGTAATTTCTTCCCACGAGGTTGAACCCATCTTGGGAACATCCCCGTGAAGTCATCCAAGCCAAGTAGCCAGTTTAACTAGGTGGATTGCTTTTTTTTCCTTTGTGATGGACGGGGCACCTTGTCATTCCACAGAGATTGTCCCAGTTCAGAAGCTACAAAGCAACCACAGTATCTAACGTGCGTCTTACTTATTCACGACCTGGACTGCAATGGGCCGTTCATTGAGTTTCTAACCCAATAAGGAGACAAGAGTGAACCGCGGGTGTTATTTGTAAAATCCACTTATCCAAAGTCCATCAAATTCCATTTAATACACTGCCAAAGAACCCGCAGAAGTGTAAATGCAATATTAATCTCGTCACATCTTCTCTAATTCTCCCAGATACAGGCGTGGGCAGACTCATTTTCATCGCGTATCTCTCCACTCTTGAGAAGGGCTCATTAATTTTCTGAGAGTCAGAGGAAGGTAAATAAGATGGGGAGGCCTCTCTTACGGGTTCTGGGACGTGACGATTGCACAAAAATCTAAGAAAAAAAAAAATGTCACCACCGAATGGCAGCAGCCTCCGGTCCTCTGCAGGTTCAGAGATTCACTACCCAAGTCCTCACTGTACAGATCAGGAGTGTACAATGAGATTTTGAGAGAGAGACCACAATCCCATAACTTTTTATTACAGCATATTGTTACAGTTGTTCAATTTTTTTTTTTTTTTTTTTTGGTACCAGGGATTGAACTGGGACGCACTCGACCCCTGAGCCCCCTCCCCAGCCCGATTTTGCATTTTCTTTAGAGACAGGGTCTCACTGAGTTGCTTAGCACCTTGCTTTGGCTGAGGCTGGCTTTGAACTCACGATCCTCCTGTCTCAGCCTCCCAAGTCGCTGGGATCCCAGGAGTGTGCCTTGGCGCTCGGTTTATGAGAAATATTTCTAACATTGGTTTTCAACTGGGATAATGTCATCCCCCCGGGGACATTTGGTCCTGTTTGGAGTCATTGTTTGCTCTCATTCTAGCCAGGACCTTCTCTTGGATTCCAGTAGGTGGAGACCAGGAAAGCTACTGAACGTTTTTTTCAAAGCACAGGGCAGCCCCACCCCAAGGAATTCTCGAGAGACAAATATCAGGGGTGCCGAGGTTGACAAACCCTGCTTTCCCGCTAGAACGACGATCCATGCGCCATCTCTTTTTATATGTACTCCCCCAGCAACACCCACGGTCCATATGGTCAGGATTTGGAAAGCACACTGTTTAACTGACCCCAAACTATTTCAAAGGACCCACTGAAAAGCACGAACTTGGGTTTTGTAGAATCTCCCAGATTTCTGTGTCAGAAGAATATCCATACGTCTAATAGACAAAGTTAGAGGAAAACACGGTTTTTTTAAGTGTCGACCTTAACGTATTCAAAAGTAAATCTTAAATCCAACAGTGCTCCTCAGATTGAGAATCACGATTTTCCCCCTCAAAAAAAGAGTAGCCATTTGAGAGGTTTTTCCTTGCCCTATGCAATGAACCTGGTTCCCTCTCCCAAAAGGCCTCTCTACAAGGACTTTCAAACCTTCACAGGGATGACCGCCACCACGCCACTGAGAATGGACGCGCTCTAAGATGCTGTTGTGCAGAAGTGCCCTTAGGAAGGTGTCCCTGGGTCTTGTGAGTGTGGGAAGTCGTCCTGCAAGGATCCCACGGGCTAGAAGCTTTGATCCAGAACAAGGGCCTTGAACTGCACGTGCAGCGTCCTCCCCGTGATCAGAGGGGCAAGCTCTCAGGGCAGACGGCTCAGGAGAAGGGTCGCTCTCTTGAGGCGGTGCCAAGCGTAAGTCCTGCTTCATTCCTCTCTGCAGGACAGACTCAAACGCGCTGAGCCTGAGTGTGCAAATGGAATCCCGTGCACAGTGACGGGACTGCATTAGATCCACATGGAAGGCGAGAGGTTCACCTAGCGCGCTCGGTGATGTTCTATCCCTGGGGACCTGCTTTATAGCTCCCCAAATCGGGTTCTCCTTTCTCACTCGGTGGCCACTCTACAACCCCGTGTGTAACTTCTTTTTTTTCTTTTTTCTTCCTGTACATCCTTCTCTCTCTCTCTCTCTCTCTCTCTCTCTCTCTCTTTTTATGGCCCCATAACAGTCTGAACTAGTGCTATATCTCAAAAAAGCAACTGATTATGGGGCTGTATATTCATAACTTTTCCACACCTCGCCCTCTCCTTTTTATATCTTTAATTACATGTAAGCGTTTCAGGAACCCATTATATAGCATCATCAAAACTCATCTCTCCCCCGGGCGTCGATTCCTCTTTTAACATCTAGATTTCTAAAACGACTGTGCTATTTTTAATCTCTTTAACTCCTTCCTCTCTAGTGGTCTTGGAGAAAGGGAGATCTTCCATGGTCTTCAGATTCCCACAAACAGGCCAGTGATAGGAGTTGCCTAGTTAGCAGTTTTTACTTTTTATTTTTTTGGTACAGGGGATTGAACTCAGGGGCACTTGACCACTGAGCCCCCTCCCCAGCCCTATTTTGTATTTTATTTAGAGTCAGGGTCTCCCTGAGTTGCTGAGGGCCTCGCTTTGGCTGAGGCTGGCTTTGAACTCGCCATCCTCCAGCCTCAGCCTCCCGAGCCCTGGGATGACAGGTGTGCGCCACTGCACCCAGCTGTCTCCTACGGAATTTAAGAGACAGAGACCAGTCAAGAGCCCCCAGGTTTTGCAGACAGACAGAATCAAATTCAAGTTCGTTTTCTTACCCTCGCAAGGTGCCTCACCTGCAGGACTTACTTTGAAGCTGGTAGGAGAATTGCACTTGTGGGGAATGGCTGCTGGCATAGAAATGTCCATCTCCTTTTCTGGAAAAAATAACTTCTTCAAACCACATGCACCAATCACGACCTGGCCACCACGATCCTACACTGTGGATCTGTGCTTCCATACACTTTGCAATGGAAAACCTCAAGTAATGATGTCCCATAGCATAATGGAGACGGCAAACTGGTAGGAGTGTTTTAAAAAAAAACAAAACAAAAAAACAGGAGATCTATAATATTTTAAAATAATATAAATTGCTGGGCGGGAAGCAATGCTCTCCAACAGCCAGCCTGTGTGTGTGTGTGTGTGTGTGTGTGTGTGTAGCCCTGTATACACCAACACCCAGAGGGGAGAGAGCCACCAAGTACCACATCAAATAATGAAATTATTGATTAAGTGAGAAAACTCAATGATTCCTGGAGGAAGTCATTATCAAGGAGACTGTCTGCTAACGCAGGACGTGGGCTCCATTTCATTACTACCGACCAAAAGAAAATAATGAAATAAGCAGCAAAATGATTAAGCTCTTATCCTTTTACTCCCATCTCGGGTGGCCCGGATCGAGGGCAGCAATGACAATAAGCAATGAATAAACTCAGACCATTTCCAATTCCTCTGGAAACCAGAGCTTCCAAACTGGAATAAGAAGTTACCTTTTTTAAAAAAAAAAAAATTGGATTCTGAACTGTGCCGTGCTGAATTTCCAAAGAAGTGACATTGTACCAACAGGGACTGTCCCTAAAGAGTTGTTTACTTTTTTAACTTGACCACACCCATCTCTAGGTCCTCGTGAAGGCTGCCCTTTGTCACCTTTTGGCCAATCCACAAGTCTTGTGACTTTGACGCATGTGTCTGAGTCAACCTCAGTCCCACCAGGCACAGTTTGATTGGCAAATTCAACAATACGAATTTCTAGGTGATCTCACAGTTGTGAGGTTCAGAAATCCATGACGAGTTCCTCCAGGCCGATCCACAAGGTGCTGGAAGAGCCAGGAAGAGGTTGTTGGCCTCCCTAGACGGGTGGCCCCTTCCCGTCTTCAAAGCCAGGACAGTCTGCATGAGTGAGTCCCTTCAGGTCACCTCTGTGAGACTCATTCCTGCTCCCCTCTTCCACACTTGAAGATGCTCGCAATCGCGTTCTCTCACCTGGAAAACTCACTACTATCTCCTTCTGTTTAAGTTCTACCGATTATCATCCTTAATTCCATTTACAACTTTAATTCCTCTTTGTCATCTAAGGTACCATTGTCACTGGTTCCCGGAATTAGGATGTGAATATCTCTGGGAGGAAGCATTTTTCCTACGCTAGGTATCATTTCTTAAATCTATAACCAAAGTACACTGAGTTGACGTAAGTGCCGTTTAAGTGATCCAATTTGGAATTTATTCCTGAAACAACACAATCCTGTTTTCAGACTATGCTGTTGTCTTCTGTATATGTATATAGATGTAACTATGCTCTTGTAAACATATAACATACATACCTGAGTACACATACATGCATATATATATATATATATATATATATACATACATTTTATATATATATATATATGGTATATATGTGCCCATACTCCCCAGGGGCTGGGTTTGTAGCTCAGTTGGTTGAGCACTTGCCCAGCACGCGTGAGGCACTGGGTTTGATCCTCAGCACCAGATAAAGAAAAATGAAATGAAAGTATTGTGTTCATCTACTGTAAAAAAAAAATATTTTTTTAAAAATGCGCCCCAGGTCCCCGTCATCCACACAATCATGACCCACACTCTCCAAGATGCTGGGCTGCTCATTTAGGATGCTCTAGGTCAGAGGTATTCAGTGCACCTGTGACTTGTGCTGTTTTCAACTTGTGTTTGTTGACAGATGACCTCATTGCAATCGAAAAGCATCGGTAGGTGATTTTGATATGTATACCCATGGTGGTAAATGATTTGTACTTAGAAGCAAATGGTGGTGAGATGGCATTTATGTGACTTTTACACAAACGATCTGAATGTTAAAAGACTTTAAAATCTGGGGCATTTATTCTTGAACCTCTAAGGACATCAATATCAACACCTAACACTTTTGCAAATGAATACCCAGGTGACTTGGTATTGAAAACCCCCTAATGGAACCCATGTTTGGGGCAGATCCTGAGGCTTTCTCAATCCCAAACAAGATTCATGTTTCAACCAAGAAGCGTGCATGACCACGTGTCCTGCGTTTCTTTAATTCTTTCTTTCTTTTTATAACCATTTGAGCTATATTGTGTCAATGGCTTCCTCTTGAAATTCATATTCATGAAATGATAACTGCGATTAGTATTTTGGGTTGAGTTTTGCATTGTTTTAATCATCCTAGGAAAGGTTAATGAGAAATCTTTTAAACTTTTTTTTTCAATAATCTGAAATTGATTTTAAGTCATTTGAGTTTCATCTATAGAAATCCATATTGAAAAATGAATGATTCAGATCTTCACCCAAAAGGAAAGCAGTTGCTCAATTAAGATAAAATGTCCAGGAAGGTATTAGAGTCATGCCTCTATGTGAGTTGGAGGACAAAGCTTTCAAATGTAGCCAAAAGGTACTTGACAAAATCAAGTTGGAAATGCAAAGATGCTCAGTTGTTGGGGAAACTTGACTCAGCCTCTTCGTCTTTCACAGAACAAGTTAATAGAAATATGTCCGTGGCAATGTGAAGAACACAGAGTCTTGGCTGATAGATGGAAAAGTGAAATTGTGAGTCACAAAGGCACAAGATCTCCTTTCTGTTTTTGCAAGCCCTCTGTCCACAAGATCCACAATGCTTGGGGCCACGAGAGGAGTTACAGTTGCAAGTGGATTTAAGGCTGATAATCAGCTGAACTTAAAAACAAGGAGATAGTAGTGGGTTTTCCAGGTGAGAGAGTGAGATGGCGAGCATCTTCAAGGGCTTCAGATATTGCCCGTTTTTCCCAGATTTTTGAATATTTGCACACATATCAATGACATACCTTGGGGTTGAGACCCAAGCCTTAGTACAAAATTCATTCAAGCTTTGTAGGCACCTTAGACATGGAACCTCAAGACAATTGTGTAGAAAGGTTCTAACCATTTTGTGCCAGAAACAAAGTTTCATTGTGTGGATTTTTTTTTTTTTCACCTCCGTCACGTTGGGTGATCAAAGCATTTTGGATTTTGGAGGATTTGGATTTGGGATTTTGGGGATGCAGGATGCTCCGTCTGTGTAGGTGGGTTGGTTCACAAAAAGGATCACGTTATGCAATAAATGGCTGATAACACCGAGGTCTCAGAGAGCTGCGTTCTTGTAAAGAAGAGGAGAGGGATACCCACAGAGAAAACTCCCATGAGCCTGTCAAAATTGGCCCATGGACCCACTCCCTAACATACACCCTCAGGCATTGCCTTCAAAACCCTTCTCTGATGTATCCTTTTTTTTTCTTTAATACTTTTTATTTTTGTAAGAGATTCATAGCAAAGATAAACAGGGGAAAAATATCAGAGAGCTTCCATATTTCCCCTGCCCGAAAACAACCCCGAGCCTCCCTGGCTTTGACACATGGTCACCACCCCACGGCCCTACTTGATATGAGGGGGACTCTGGGGGTCCCTCCAGGCTGTAGTTGTGACAAATGTATACAGACAGGCGTCTCCAGCACAGTGTCCTACATAACCGGGTCTCTGTCCCCAAAATGTTCTGGGTTCTGCCCATTCGACCCTGTCTCCCCGTCCCCTCTGGGAACCACTGAATTTCGTACCATGTCTGCACTTTGGTGCTTTGAGGATGTGCGGGGTGGGGACCGGGCTCTCTGGAGCCTTTGCAGCCTGACTTTCGCACTTAAGTGCACTTTGGTACCTACATATCTTTCCGTGGCTGGACAGGTCACGTCTTCTTTGCCTTCTTTGTTTTTTGGAACTGGCTATTGAACCCAAGGGCACTTCACCCCTGAGCCACATCCCCAGCCCGATTTTGCATTTTATTGAGAGACAGGGTCTCCCTGAGTTGCTGAGGGCCTCGCTAAGTTGCTGAGGCTGGCTCTGAACTCGCCATCCTCCTGCCTCAGCCTCCTGAGCCCTAGGGTGACAGGTATGGGCCAGGGTGCCTGGCCCTAGCTCCTTTCTTTTAGCACAGAATCACAGTCCACTTTCTGAATACGCTGTGGCTGATTTGTCCATTCACCTCGTGAAGGACATCTAAGCTCTGGATATTCTGAGCAAAGCTCCCATGAACATCTCTATGTGCAGATTTTACTCTGTGCCTGTGGACATGAGCATGCAGTTCATTCAGGTGCATTTCAAGGTGTGTGATTTCTGAATCTCATGGGAAGAGCATTATATAGTTTCTTAGAAAAATTAAAGATGACCAAACTGTCTTCCAACGTACTGTTCGCCAGGTTTGATCCCCAGCACCACAAATAATAATGACAATAGTAGTGATGACCAAATAAAATCAGTCCCATGTCCCGCCCACACACACTCGGTCTTCTCTCTCTCTCTCTGTCTCTCTCTCTCTGTCTCTCTCTCTCTGTCTCTCTCTCTCTCTCTCTGTCTCTCTCTGTCTCTCTCTCTCTGTCTGTCTCTGGCTCTCTCTCTCTCTCTCTGTCTGTCTCTGTCTCTCTCTCTGTCTCTCTCTCTCTGTCTCTCTCTCTCTCTGTCTCTCTCTCTGTCTCTCTCTCTCTGTCTCTCTGTCTCTCTCTCTGTCTCTCTGTCTCTCTCTCTCTCTGTCTCTCTCTCTCTGTCTCTCTCTCTCTGTCTCTCTTTGTCTCTCTCTGTCTCTGTCTCTCTCTCTCTCTCTCTCTCTGTCTCCCCTCCCTCCCATGGGAACCTATTTGACAGTTTGGATCTTAAACGTCCCCTAAAGGCCCTTTAAGGGCTTCTTCCCCTGGGCGGTGCTTTTGGAAGCAGATGGGGCCCTATAAGGGGTCTCGGTCTCTGGGGGTGTGTCCATGAAGAGGAGACTGAGACCATAGCCCCTCCCTCCTCCCCTTTCACTTCCTGCCTTGAGGCAAACAGCTTTGCTCTGCTGTGCACTCACTCCCGCCTGAAGTGCTGTCTCATGACGGGGACCCACTGATCATAGCCCGGAGCATCCAAAACAGGAAGTCAAAATGAACCTTTAAGGAACCTTTCGTCTTTGCAAGTTGCTGGGCTCAGGTACTTTGTTACAGTGATGGAAGCTGACAGGCTGCTGTGTAATCAGACCCTCGCATGAGTCTGTTGGGAAAATCTGGTGAATATGAAACGGAAGGAGAGGCACAGTACGTATCAGTCCACGCAGCTTCTTCCAAACATGTCCTGACTCTCTTGCAGGAAGCTAAAATGCAGAGTAGATACAAAGGGAGGTGCTCTGGTTGGAAAGGATCGTTGTGAGTGGGAGAGAGAAAGCCACTTCGACCTGGGTTTCTGACTCCACAGTCAGCCGGGTAGGCAGAGAGGCAGGGTGCCTTTGGGGCTGGTATTGTGTCTGATGCCTGTCTCCTCTGTGTATCCTCAGAGAAGCAGCAAGGTATCACAGGGTGGCTAACACAGCCTGCTCCAAGGCCCCAGCCATCCACTATTTCCCTTCCTGTCCACATGGATGTCCTTTCGGACATCTGCAAGGCCCACCTTAGTTCCGAATAGTTCGCATCTTTTTTTTTTTTTTTGCATTTATATTAAAGAAAAGTGAGAGCATCACTGGAAATACCAACCATGTTTTTAATACGTGACGAATTTTTGACATCTACATTTTGCTAGATACTAAGACATCGTTGTTAGGGTTTGGATATGAGTTGTGCCTCCCAAAATGTCACGTGTGAGACAATGCAATAAAGTTCGGAGGTGAGATGTTGGGTTATGAGAGCCTTGAACCAATCAGCAGATTAACCCACTTGGATGGACTCACTGGGTGGTGACTGCAGCAGGTGGGGTGTGGCTGGAGGAGGGGGGTCCCTGGGCTGTGCCTTTGGGGTCTCTGTCCTGTCCCTGGTGAGCAGAGCTCTCTCTGCTCCCTGGTGCCCTGTCCTGAGCTGCTCTCCTCCTCCAGGCCCTGCCGCCATCTTGTTCTGCTCCCCTTGGGCCAGAGCCATGGAGTCGGCCCACCAGGGACTGAACCTCTGATACCAGGAGCCCAAATAAACTTCTCCTCCTAAAATTGTTGTGTTGGGTCTTTGGGTCACGGCAGTGAAAAAACTGTCTAAAACAAATCATCTTTAACTTAGTGCTTCTCCAAGTTAGCCCTGCGTCCAAAACCACAGGGGATCTCACCAAAATCCAGAGGCCTGGAGAAGGGACCCAAGGTTGGCATTTCCCACCGTCTTCCACGTGCTGCTAATGCTGCAGCTCGTCTGTGGACCACTCTTTCAGCCGAGGGTCCTTAGAGAATTGTTTTGTTTTTTTTTTTTTTAACTTTAATAATGTGAAAAGAAACACTGGAAGGGAACACAAAGTAAAATAAATCACCCTGTGTTCTCGCTCTCCATGATTTATCATGGACTGATGTGTCTTAGTCAGCTCGGGCTGCTGTAACAAATTGCCAGAGACTCGGTGATTTAAACAGCAAACATCATTCTCAAGTTCTGGAGGCTGGGAAGCCCACGTTCCAGGTGTCGGCAGAGTTGGTGTTTGGTGGAAGCCCCCGTCCTGGTGTTAAGATGTCTCTCAAGTGGTGAAGAGTTCTCTGTGACATTCCCAAGGGATCTCCACCACTGATACTTCATCTGCATAATGTGTGATTATAGGGTGGAGACAGGTAGCATTTCAGGAAGTTCAGTCTGAGGGAACCAACACAGCTCCTGGCATTTTGTGCCATCTCCTCTACACAAACAATCGCATTCTGCCGAGAGACACAATCACTTCAACTCTGACAGCCGCCTCATTAACACATCATTATGCTTCTGCGTTAAATTGCATGTTTTGAAAATTGATACGTTTCTGTGGTTCATAAAAACAGCCTTTGAACAGGGGTTGGTTTGAGCTGCAGGTTTGTTGGAGTTGCTCGAGGTTTGTTGCTGATATCTTGTTTGGCGATGCCGCAGATGGGGATACCCGGGAATCTCAGTGCAAAATGCAAAATATATAATCAGATACAAAACATATAATCAATACAAAATGCAAAATATATAATCTTGTCTTTTGCTCTTTGCTTGGCCCTACCAGGTACTTAGCCTGAATTTTTTCTCATTTGGAAAATCACACCCATTAGTACTTGCCTGATAATGCATTTATTTTTATTTATATTTTTTAAGACTTGGGCTGTCCGAAAAGGTTAGTATTTTGCGCTCATTTGACTGGGAGTTTGGCATTGGATGATAGGCGGGTTTTAGGAAGCATTGCGCCATTGGCTTCCGGGTTCAGGCATATCTATTGCAAAATTCCATGTGGACATAATTCCTGATTTTATCTTTCTTTGAAGGTACAGTTGCTTGGCATCTCATCTCTTCACTCTCAAAATAAAATGGAGCTAGATGCAGTAACTCGGAGAGTTGGGAGGCTGAGGCAGGAAGGCTGCAAGTTGGACCCTGTCTCAAAAAAAAAAAAAATCAGGGGGTGCAGTGCTGGGGATGTGGTTCAATGATGCAGCACCCCTGTGCACAATCCCTAGCACCCCTGTCCACACACACACACAGAAATAGAATGGGACTTGGGATGCCCAAATGACATGAGCTTTAACATGATAAATAGACCAAGGAAATATAAACCAAGTCTCAAGTCCTCAAGCATCAATTCTCCTCCTCAAATCCTTTCTGGTTACATTAGGAAGCTCTCTGGCCCCAGGTTTAACTCAGGGGGTCTCCCAATGGTGCACTGAGCTCTGGATGCATCCTTTAGTCTAAAGGAAATGAAATGTCTCGTGGAGCCTCTCTCTGCAAACCCAGCTACCTCGCCGATGTGAGCAACATTTCTCTGGGACCCGTGCTCCTCAACCCATAGACATCCCCAGCCAGACGGTCACAGCCTGCTGAATGGAGACCTTGAACCCAGTCTCTCCGACTAGAAATCCCATTACCGGCTTTGCCGGGAGCTCTGACATTTGCAAGCCTCCAGAGGGACTTGCCCGGGTCACCTGTTTTTTTTTTTTTATTTTCTAGGTGTCCCCAGTAAATCAAGAAGAGACATTCTTGGATGGTGGTTAACCCTTTCTTTCCCACGGGTGTTTAAGATTTCAGCATTCAACTTCTTTTCTAGACTATGTAATTGTGTTTCAAAGGTCAAGAATCATAGAGCATGAGCATGGCTTTCAAAGGTTCAGATAATTTGAAAAAAGTAGAAGGGAAATACCGAGGAATGATAGTTGCCAAATTAGAGTGCCACACACACTGCGTAGATGTACGGATATGTGACAACAAATTCCACCATGATGCACAACTATCATGCACCCATAAAAAACTGGAAATAAAAAAAAGTCAGATGATGTACAGTTGGATATAATGGATAAGTTCTGGTTAGTATCATTAAAAATAAGTTATCGTGCATTTCAAAATTCCTAGACAGAGGAATTCCACCATTATGCACAACTATCAGGTACCAATAAAAATATGGGAAGAAAAAGAAGTTAGATAAAGAACCTAAAAATAAAGTATCATCATACATTTCCAAATTCCTGGAAAAGAGGACTTAACTATTTTTACCACAAAAAAAAAAAAAAAAAGCATTTCGTCAAGGCAGAGTGGTTCATTTATTCTTGCTTCATGCATCTAGTTGTTTTCCTTTATTTTAATTTTTAATCACACATATTTATGGGGTAATAATGTGATGATTCGATACAGGTCTGCAGTATATAAAGATCAGATCAAGATAATCAGCATTTCCACACTGAATCCTCTGAGCAGGCAGAGTGTGGCCAGAGGACCAGGGTCACTGGGCGTGTGCCCCCGGGGTGTGCCTTGGGTGAGCTGAGCTGAGCTCTCTCTGCTTCCTGTTGCCCTATCCTTCTCCATGCCCTTGTGCCATGATGGTCTCCCTCACCTGGGTCCCCAAGGAATGGAGCTGTCTGCAGACTGAGACTCTGAGACCGGTGAGCCCTGAAATAAACTCTTCCTCCTAATTTCCCGAAAATGCATTCCGGGCAAAGTCCTGGGCGTGCAAACTTCAGGTTGCTGCCTCTGCAGAGCGCGTGCATTTGGATAAACCCGTGGCACCCACCCCGACAGCCGCCTGCGCTGGCTGGGCCCCTTCTCCCCACACATAGCTCTTCTCTGCAGTCAAACCGAATACACAGCGAATGAATCATAGACTTCTGACCAAGAAAAGTTGTGTAAATCAATGGCCCTCTCTAAATAATAGATGAAGCTGGCTACTGCATCCGTTCCGTGCGGAGGTGGTGGGGAGGGGGCTGGGCTCGGGCCGAGGAGAGATTAATGAGGCTGTGGCTCTTTCCTGCTCTGCGGGTAAATAGCTCAATATTTGCGAGGGAATTCATTGATGGGAAGCAGCAGACCCTGCATTTAAGTGTTAGATATTTGGAGGCCAGACTCGATAGAAATTAATTAAGTGCTACCATGTCTATGATTAAAGAAGTCTTTGGGGGAAACCACAGAACTCACAAAGAAAGAAATGGGAGCAAAAAGAAGCGAACGGTAACCCGCAGAGGCTGAAGACAAGAGCCTGCTGTAGGCTCAGCTTGCACCAGCCGCAGCAAAACTCCTCTGCGTCCTTTCTATGTTTCTCTCTCCCTCTTGTGTCATTCCGTCTGGGCTTGGGCTTGCTCCCATCAGGAATGACACTTGTGCCCCCAAATAGAGAGTGCATTAGTGCAGGGAAAGCGCTAGGCTGAATTGCAGGGAAGATGGTCAAGGTCTGGGAGAAAAAGCCATCCCAGTCCTCAAGGGGAGAAGGCAGAGACATGTCTCCATGAGCTGGACCCAGCCAGACCTGCAGCCCCATTTCCCATGAGCCACTGCAACAGGCTTAACATGAATCCCCCCTCCACTTCATATGTTGACTCCTCACCCCAACATGTTGGTGTTCGGAGGGGGGGGCTCTGGGAGGGGCTGAGCTCATGGGGTGCAGTCTCATGAATGGGGTGAGGGTCCTTATAAAAAAGACCTAGAGAGCTCCCTGCCCTTCCGCCATGTAAGGGTAGGAGAAGGCGCCATCTCTGAGCCAGGAAGCAGCCCTCAGCAGACCCCGTGTCTGCCATACCCGGACCTTGGGCTGCAGCCTCCAGAGCTGAGAGCAGTCAGGGTCTGTGCTCTATAAGCCCCCTGGGCTGGGATGTTTGTTACAGCAGCCTACACTGACTAATACAGCCATGCACCTACCTCCTCTCCACCTGGGAATCGTAAGCTACAGTCACACAGCCATTTCTCAACTATTCCAGGTCAAATAGAGAAAAGGTTACTAGCTGATTGGATATGGGCAATGATGTAGGGAATTTGGCGAAATGGTGCTGGGGGGTGGTAAATTGCTAGATAAGGGTACGGTGCTGGAGTTTGCTGACGCGAATAGGAGACCCTATTGTCATTTGAGGACTAGTCGTTAGAATTCACAACTCTGATAGAAGTAGCTGTTTAACACTAAAGTTGTTTTTCTTCCTCTAAGAAATGATGTTGTTGGGAGAAAATGGATTTATCCACGGTGTTTTGATGCCTGCATAATTATGTTTTTTGTTGTTAACATGTGTTTTGTGTTACTGCTGGATTTGGAGGAAGCTCCAGACCAACCCGGAGCGTACTGTGTGTGTGTGCCATGTGTTCATGTTTCTACCCACTTTTAACTTCATATTGAACAAGAAAAGCACAAATTCCACAAAATGCAGCTGAATTGATTAGCCCCCCCCCCCCCAACACGAAGCCTGTATCTGTTTTTACTTTCCCCGGGATTTATTTCCTAATCTACATACATTAGTGGAACCAATTTGTGAGATACACAAGACACAGTACAAAGAAGGAAACCGATGGAGAGGCATTTGGAAACACAAAGAAGGAATTTAGCGAAAAGCCAGCGCTGACGTTGTTAGAATCTGGTGAAATGCCAAATGAAATGCAATCGACACACCTCGACGTGGACTGGAGCAAAGAATTGACTTCAGCACGCATCCCCGAGAATTCAGATTGAATGTGCTGCGCGGTTAGGTTGGAAACATGCCAGAGAAAGACAGTAAAGTCACAAAGTTTATAATAACCCTGGCTCCGAACCAGAGTGTCAACTGCAGGCATGTTTACGTTGGTCGGGAGCAGACAAAATCCCATCGAAAGGCCGTTTATTAGATTCCGTTTTTATAACGTCGAGTGTGAAACGCTGTCCTCAACCACCCAATTATGTGTCAGAATGGTTTCCCAAACAGCCATTTCTCTTCTTGACTAAACGTACCCTACCTTAAGAAACTGCGGGAAATGCAGCATTTACCCAGGGAATCCAAACAAAGCAAGAGGCTTTGCTGGATTCACACGTAATAAACAACCTGGTGCATCGATTAAAGAACATTATCTTCATGTTAGTTACCTCCAAACCTTGCAGACGGTCCAATAGGAATGATTATCACAACAGCATCAGAAGCACCTTTGATAAGCTCAAAGTAGAAATGCACATGAGCTATCATTTTCCCATTCCAACCGGCCACTAGGTCTTCATGCTCGATACCCTCTCCAGCCTAATAATCTATCTATGTGCCGTCAAAATTCCCGCTAGCATTCGTGCAAGCTTTGACTCTTTAGTGACTGCACAAGTAGGCCATTCAGTTGGGCTCTTGGGTGATATGTATCAATTTTTTCCTAAAACGTATACTACGGCTTGCTGTGTCTATTCCGACTG
This sequence comes from Marmota marmota marmota, assembly GCF_001458135.2. Lineage (NCBI taxonomy): Eukaryota > Metazoa > Chordata > Mammalia > Rodentia > Sciuridae > Marmota > Marmota marmota. Next base: position 1,997,172 of record NW_026000327.1, read on the forward strand.
GAGGAATTGATTGCCCTTAAAATAACGAGATATTCCAAATAGTGATACATGCTTTACCAAAGCAGCGCGATCTATAATTTGTAATTCCTTTTTATGCTGAGACATTTCTTACTAATGGTAAGCATCCTTTGAGCTAATAAGGGTGTGTTTTGTCCTATGGATTACACTCTGGGAGGGTCGCTTTTTGTGACAGCTGGTTCAAAAACCGTTTGACTAGACCCGAAATATAGGAAAAGTGTGCAATTTAGAAAAAGAACTATGTAATATTATTTGGCAAAATCTGCAAGCTGAATACATGTGTGCGGCATGACCCAGCATCTGTATTCTTGGAAACATTAATATTGAACATCAGTTTGCATCTATGTTTAGTAAAGTTGTGTTCAAGAACGTCGCGGTGCCACTTTGTAGTATTTTGAGCCCTAGACTCTGGATAAAGGAGTCCAGGCTTGGGGCACTGTCTGCCATGATGATCTGCACTTGGCAGGATGATGACTTATTACTTGTGATTTAAAACAAATTAGCTCATATCCCCAATTTTAGGAGAGCTAATACAAGTCAGCCAGCCCATATTGACCGCCGCGTGCAAAGGTGAGTCTATCGATCGCTTGTGTCAATATTGCTCTTAGCCCTTGATATGTATGAATGCCTTTAATCTCAAAAAACACCTTTATGAAATATTATCAGGCTCTTTTTAAGAGCCAATAATGCGAGACATAGAAAGATGGTTTATTCAAAGTCAAATAAATGTGAATGCTAAGTCAGGGGGTGGTGGAGACAGGCTGGTTGATAGTGCACGTTGTAGAGCCGGGGCTGGGCTGTCCGGAGTGGGTATATATAAACTAGCCTAGGGTGTTTGAGCAGCGTAGCTGAGACATGGAGACCTGGGAGACACAGGGACCTAGGGACCTTGGAGAGTACCCAAGGGCCAGTCACGTAAGGCCCTCAAGGTTAGGTGACGGCCACAAGTACCGTTATTTCATACGACACAAAGGTGCCCAAGAGACACACATTGGAAAAAGAGACAGCCTCGTCAGCAAACGGTGCTGGGAAAACTGGAAATCCGTATGCAACAAAATGAAATTGACCCCCTCTCTCTCACCCTGCACAAAACTCAAAGTGGATCAAGGACGTAGGTATTCGACTAGAGACCCTGAGCCCAGTGGGAGAAGAAGTAGGCCAAATCTGTGTCACATGGGCTTAGGGACCGATGTCCTTAGCAAGACTCCTATAGCCCAACAAGTGGGATAGAGCTAAACTAAAAAGCTTCCTCACAGCAAAGGGAACAGTCAAGATCGTGGGGAGAGAGCTACAGAATGGGAGCAAATCTTTGCCACCTGCACCTCAGGTAGAGCACGGATCTCCGGGATGTAGAAAGAACTCAAGAAACTCAACACCAAGAAAACAAATGACCCAATCAATAAGAGGGCAGAGGAACAGAACAGACACTCCACAGAAGAAGAAACACAAAAATCAACAAACCTACAAAGAATGTTCCACATCTCGAGCAATCAGAGAAATGCAAATCAAAAGTACACAGAGATTTCATCTCACTCCACTTAGAATGGCAATTATCAAGAATACAAGGAACAATAAATGCTGGCGAGGTTGTGGGGGAAAAGGCACACTCGTATGTTGCTGGTGGGACTGCAAATTGGGGCAACCACTCTGGAAAGCAGGATGGAGATTCCTCAGAAAACTGGGAAGGGAACCACCACTTGACCCAGCTATCCCACTCCTTGGTCTATACCCAAAGGACTTAAGATCAGCATACCACAGGGACACAGCCACATCCATGTGTATAGCAACTCAACTCACAATAGCTAAGCTAAGGAACCAACCTAGGTGCCCTTCAACACATGAATGGATAAAAAAAAAATGTGGCATATATATACACAGTGGAATATTACTCAGCCATAAAGAGAAATGAAAGTATGGCGTTTGCTGGAGACTATCATGCAAAGAAAATAAGCCAATCTCCAAAAACCAAAGGCCCAATGTTCTCTCGGATAAATTTCATCTCCTAGGTGTCGGGAATGGACCAGTGGTTGGCAGAGCTGGGGAGAGTGGTGGGGAGGGCAGGATGGGGATCATGCTGTGGTTAGATGCAAGTAAGGATCTGATGAACTGTTGCGCAGTAGGGTGACGGTCCCTGTCTGTAAAGTAGCGTGCATTTAGAGAAGCCGAAGAAAGCGCTCAAGGTGCTCACCGTGAAGAGATGGTAACAGCGTCAGGGATGGATACGCCGATCATGCTGCTTTGATCACCACCATGTACGACACATCACGCTGTGTCCATAAGTCCGTACAATTATTCTTTGTCAAAAAAAAAAAAAAAAAAAAAAAAACGTTGTTATTGGAAGGACCAGAGGGCTCTGATCAGGCAGGTGGTATTGTATCAGGCAACTGGACTTTGGGAGAGAGGTCAGAGGTGGAGGTCAGAGTCTTGGAGCTGTCAAGATATGAAGACTACGCAGGATCCCAGGAACAGATTCCCATAAGCTAGAGGAAAATCAGGGGTTAAGGGTGGAGCCGTAGGAGGAGTCCAACCGTAAGGAGCTGAACAGAGAAAGAAATGGCCAAGAAGATGTGTGCTACCCCTAAAGAAAAGAAAATGCATTCGCAACAGACATTGTTGAGTGCAAAAGCACATTCAGACTTGAGAATAACAGCTAAAATGCTTAAGATACTATTTAAAAACTGTTTAAGGTTTAACTTCACAGCAATCAAAATGAGAAAATTAATCTGCAGGCAAAGTGTCTTTGCTTTTGTGTGCGTCTGTGTTTGACAGTGTGCCCAAGAAAGCAATCCCAGTTATCTAAAATACTTAGGAAAATCGTCCTGATGGTGCTGCATACAGAGTCTGATTTCCCTCCCGATCCTCGGCCCACAGAGAGTCGTACGTTAGAAATACGTTTTCTTACTTTCTGGAGCCCGCAGAGCTGGATCAAGGGCAAGACCTTCAGCGGGTGTGATGAACGGTCTCTCTGAGTCTCTCAGACTCGTCTTTCTTTGGGGCAAGCCCAAAGTGGCTACCTGATGGATGATGCCACCTGATTACCTGGCCCACCGATGCTTGGTTCATTCAGGTTCCCCCGTGACCGTCTCAGATGGACGCCAGATGGCAACTGGGCCAGCTGTCGGACAGCACGGGGAGGCTTTGACGCATTGGCTGAGGCCACGGTCAAGATCGTCCCAGTCTCCCGCGAAAACCCCACCTGGGAACAAGAACGCTCTGCTCTTCTAAAAGCTGCAATTTCCACTGGAGCGTTATTTGGGTGAAATCAGAGTTCTTTGGGTGGCTGCACACGCTAGGCATTTATTAATTTGTATTTTGCTTACTGAGGCTACAATGCTCTTCTCCCTGACCGATCCATAGAGCAAGAGTGATTTCGGGGGACAGGTGGCAAAACACTGTGACCTCTGTCCAGAAGACAGTCACCTTTAGGATGGTGGCCACTTGCTTTGGAGACACAAAATTTCCTGCTCAAAATTTATTCATTGGGGTAATTCACTACAGCTATATTATTATTATTATTATTATTATTATTATTATTATTATTATTATATCAGGGAAGTGAGTTGGAAGTGTATATAAGGGGTATAAATAGGGATATATATATACATAAATACATATGGCATATATATGGCGCATATATATCTATGAGGCTGAGGCAGGAGGATCACAAGTTCGAGGCCAGCCTCAAAAACTATATGATATATACGTATGTACGTACATATATATATACACATATTATACATGCCATATAGATAATGTTATAGGTGACTATATCCACTAATATCATGTATTGGAGCCTTTACCCATGAACTCCAATGAGTGGAAAACACGATTCTTATTAGCTGTGTAACATACTACCTTTTATGCAGGACGGATGATTTGCTTACCTCTTTTTATACACCTGGTACTTTGTTCATTTTCCTTTTCCAAAATCAAGCCACGTCCTGGTGAAGAGGCTTCTCTGGAATGTCCGGGACTCTGTATCCTGGTCTGCCAGAGCCCCTGATGTGGGATGTTGATAGAAAAAATCTTTGGTTCCAATGTATCAATAACAGTCACTTACATAATACCAATTATTAAGGAAAGTAAACACATCTAGTAACCTCCAGCTGTCCACATGGAAGAAGATATCTAGAAAGCTACAAAATATTAATATCACCATCGTCTTCGGAACTAGGGTTGAATGAATAAGACTGATGCCCAAATCCCATGGGTCATGCTGCCTGACTTATTTCCAAGTATGTGTTTTTAACAGGTCTGCGTGACTGTGGGGTGATCTTTTTTTTTGTGGGGTGTGGACTAAACCCAGGGGCGCTCTACCACTGAGCGTATCTACAGTCATTCTTTAATTTTGAGACAGGATCTTGCTAAGTTGTTGAGGCTGGCCTCCAACGTGTGATCCTCCTGCCTCAGCCTCCCAAGTTGCTGGGATTCCAGGTCAGCACCACGGTGCCTGGTTTTGCTTGATTGTTTTCACGCAGCATTTACTCTGGAAGAATGAATTCCAGAGCTCTCACCATACCGACTCACTTTATTATATGCCCGGTGGATGAAATATGTCCAGGAGAAAATCAGGATGAGATTTGTCCATGGAGAAGATTTGGTGGCTGAAGAAATCCTCAGGTGTGTTTACAAGTTTGGAGATGAGAAATTCAGGCATCTGTTTCCAAGTCTTCTGTCATTTGGACGATGCTTTAAATGTCACCCCTTTAATTATCATCACTCACCACCCAAATGGTTCCAAATGGTGTTTTTGCATTTATTCATGTTTTTATTCCTGTGACTTGTGTCACTGATCCATAAGATGCTCTAGTACATAAACACTGTCCCCATTTTTCTGTATCATTTAAAATGGAAGTCCCATCCTTGGAGGATGCCTAAAGACGAGTTGGACTGCCTCAGGTCTCAGAATCAGGTCCCCCCGACGTGACCGCCTCTGGACATGTGGACACCCCCAGAGTCGTGTTCCAACTAATAACAGATTCATTCACACAAGGTTTGCATCTCATGACAACCCAACAGCAGTAAGGCAACCTTTCAAACGAAGACAAAGCACATCATAGAACAAAAAGACTCCATCAAGACAGAGTCCCCCCCAAAACCCTGAAGTCCCCGGGGGGTCTCACCTAGAGTAGTGAGGGGCACAGGGTGTGAATTTAGAGGGTCATTTGTTGATGGATAGCCAGAGAGAGATGCATCGGTCCCATCCTTTTCTCTGGCTGATGGGAGAGAGCACACACATCCCTTGCTGAGGACGGATCTCTTCCTCTGCCTGGCTCCCAGTCCCCAAACTAAAAATTCAAGGCGAGTCTTATTGTGTGGGCCTCTGTGAGTGACGGGAGCTGCTGTGCTCAATAATTCATTTGCAGAATTACAAAGGCACTGCTCCGGCAGACATCTCTCTCGTGCACTCTCGGGAGACAACAGAGTGTCACACCAAACTGCCTCTCCATTAACACATTCTAGAAGGTCCAGGAAGGGTGCATGTGTGACGTCCCGATAAACTTTGTGGACTTGTCCAAGTGAACGGCACACAGTTTTCTCCCAAGCATCAACAACCAGGGGAAAAACGCTGTTCCTTTTCTTCCAGGGTCCGGATGTTTCTCTCTACCCCAAGAACAATGATTCCTTTGCCACAGTCGGGCTAGAGCTCATGGCTTGCTGTCCGAGCTGACTCTGCTGGTATTTTAGGAAGCCGCGTGCCAGGGACGAAGGAGGATGACAGACTAGACTCTGAGTGTCTGTCTCCGTTTTCTTTCCCCCACTGTGAGGCTCCAGAGCTAGAGCTACCTCATCCCTCACAAATGCCTGTGACGGCAGGGGGGTTTCTTTCCCTGCCTGGGAGGCTGTCTTTCCATATCAATTGGTTCTAATGATAGGCACCCTGGAATTTCCCTGTCTCTGAAAGCAGAACATAAATAGGACATCACCACCATCATCACCGTCACCGTCACCACCACCATCATCACTATCTCCATCATCACCACCATCATCACCATCACCATCACCATAATTACCACCATCATCATCACCACCACCATCACCATCATCACCACTACCATCACCACCATCATGGTGATCACCACCATCACCACCACCATCATCACTATCACCATCATAACCACCATCATCACCATTACCATCAACGCCATCACCGTCACCATTATCATTACTATCACTACCATAATTACCACCATCATCATCATCACCACCATCACCATCACCCTCATCACTATCACCATCATCACCATCACCATCATCACCACCATCACCACCATCATCATCACCACCATCACCATCACCATCATCACTATCACCATGACACCTTCATCATTACCATTACCTTCACCATCATTACCACCATCATCACCATTATCATCACCACCATAATCATCACCATCACCATCACCCTCATCACCATCACCCTCATCACTATCACCCTCATCACCATCACCATCATCACCACCATCACTACCATCATCATCACTATCACCATCATCATCACCATCATCACCATCACCATCACTATCACCATCACCACCATCACTATCAGTATCACTACCATCATCGTTACCAATACCATCACCATCATCATCGTCACTATAATCATCTTTGTCACCACTATCACTATCACCATCACACCTTCATCGTTACCATTACCTTCACCATCATTACCACCATCATAACCACCATCACCACCAACATCATCATCATCATCACCATCACCATCATCACTATCACCATGACACCTTCATCATTACCATCACCTCCACCATCATAACCACCATCATCACCATTATCATCACCACCATAATCATCACCATCACCATCACCCTCATCACCATCACCCTCATCACTATCACCCTCATCACCATCACCATCATCACCACCATCAC